>NW_026626406.1:4082-7068 GCF_030028575.1 Malurus melanocephalus
TGAGTGACCCCTCAGGCCAAAGGTGTCTACGAGAAGGTCGGCGAGGCCACGGAGACGGCGCTGACCACTCTGGTGGAGAAAATGAACGTTTTCAACACGGACGTGAAGAACCTGAGCAAAGTGGAGAGAGCCAACGCCTGCAACACCGTGAGTGTCATTGTCATTGTCATTGTCACCTCAGTGTCACCTCAGTGTCACCTCAGTGTCACCAATGTCACCGTCATTGTCATCTGTGTCACCTCTGTGTCATCATTGTCACCCGGGGAAACTGAGGAACCTGAGCAAAGTGGAGAGAGCGAATGCCTGCAACACCGTGAGTGTCACATTGTCACCATTGTCACCTGTGTGTCACCTCAGTGTCACCAATGTCACCCTCCGTGTCACCTGTGTGGGTATTGTCACTGTCATTGTCACCGTTGTCACCCGGGGAAACTGAGGAACCTGAGCAAAGTGGAGAGAGCGAACGCCTGCAACACCGTGAGTGTCACCAGTGTCACCTGAGTGTCACCTGTGTGTCACCAATGTCACCGTCATTGTCACCTGTGTCACCTCCCGGGTCATCTGTGTCACCATTGTCACCCGGGGAAACTGAGGCACCTGAGCAAAGTGGAGAGAGCCAACGCCTGCAATACTGTGAGTGTCACATTGTCACCTGCGTCACCTGAGTGTCACCAATGTCACCTCTGTGTCATCATTGTCATCATTGTCACCTCCCGGGTCATCTGTGTGAGTATTGTCACCTGTGTCACCCGGGGAAACTGAGGAACCTGAGCAAAGTGGAGAGAGCCAACGCCTGCAACACCGTGAGTGTCACATTGTCATTGTCACCTCAGTGTCACCTCAGTGTCACCCGTGTCATCATTGTCACCTCCTGTGTCACCATTGTCACCACTGTCACCCGGGGAAACTGAGGCACCTGAGCAAAGTGGAGAGAGCCAACGCCTGTAATACCGTGAGTGTCACCAATGTCACCTCAGTGTCACCATTGTCACCTCAGTGTCACCAATGTCACCTCTGTGTCACCTGTGTCATCATTGTCACCTCCCGGGTCATCTGTGTCACCATTGTCACCCGGGGAAACTGAGGAACCTGAGCAAAGTGGAGAGAGCGAATGCCTGCAACACCGTGAGTGTCACATTGTCACCTCAGTGTCACCATTGTCACGCTCTGTGTCACCTGTGTGTCACCAATGTCACCATCATTGTCACCTGTGTCACCTCCCGGGTCATCTGTGTCACCATTGTCACCCGGGGAAACTGAGGAACCTGAGCAAAGTGGAGAGAGCCAACGCCTGCAACACCGTGAGTGTCACATTGTCACCATTGTCACCTCAGTGTCACCTGTGTGTCACCCTCTGTGTCATCATTGTCACCTCCTGTGTCGGTATTGTCACCATTGTCACTGTCATTGTCACCCGGGGAAACTGAGGCACCTGAGCAAAGTGGAGAGAGCCAATGCCTGCAACACCGTGAGTGTCACCAGTGTCACCTCAGTGTCACCCTCATTGTCATCTGTGTCACCTCAGTGTCACCTGTGTCATCATTGTCACCCCCTGTGTCGGTATTGTCACCATTGTCACCCGGGGAAACTGAGGAACCTGAGCAAAGTGGAGAGAGCCAACGCCTGTAATACTGTGAGTGTCACCAGTGTCACCTGTGTGTCACCTCAGTGTCACCTCAGTGTCACCAATGTCACCTCTGTGTCACCTCTGTGTCACCTGTGTGGGTATTGTCACCATTGTCACCATTGTCACCCGGGGAAACTGAGGCACCTGAGCAAAGTGGAGAGAGCGAACGCCTGTAATACTGTGAGTGTCACCAGTGTCACCTGTGTGTCACCAATGTCACTGTCATTGTCACCTGTGTCACCATTGATGTCACTGTCCCCATTGTCCCTTCAGGTCATTAATGAAGGAGTGCACGCTGGAATTCTCTCGTGACCGGAAGTCCATGTCCCATTGTCCCCAATGTCCCCAATGTCCCCGATGTCCCTGATGATGTCACTGATGATGTCATTGTCACCAATGTCCCCATTGTGTCCCCTCAGGTCATTAAGCAGTTAATGAAGAAGGAGTTCACTCTGGAATTCTCCCGTGACCGGAAGTCCATGTCCCAATGTCCCCAATGTCCCCAATGTCCCCAATGTCCTGGTGTCACTGATGATGTCATTGTCACCAATGTCCCCTGATGATGTCACAATGTCCCCTCAGGTCATTAAGCAGTTAATGAAGAAGGAATTCACTCTCGAGTTCTCCCGTGACCGGAAGTCCATGTCCCAATGTCCCCAATGTCCCCAATGATGTCACTGATGATGTCACTGATGATGTCACTGATGATGTCACTGTCCCCTGATGATGTCACATTGTCACCAATGTCCCCATTGTCCCCTCAGGTCATTAAGCAGTTAATGAAGAAGGAGTTCACGCTGGAGTTCTCCCCTGACCGGAAGTCCATGTCCCAATGTCCCCAATGTCCCCTGATGATGTCATTGTCCCCAATGTCTCGGTGTCACTGTCACCCCTGGGTGTCCCCATTGTCACCATTGTCCCCAATGTCCCCTGATGATGTCACTGTCCCCAATGATGTCATTGTCCACATTGTCCCCTCAGGTCATTAAGCAGTTAATGAAGAAGGAATTCACGCTGGAGTTCTCCCGTGACCGGAAGTCCATGTCCCAATGTCCCCAATGTCCCGGTGTCACTGTCACCCCTGGGTGTCCCCTGATGCTCTCGGTGTCCCCATTGTCACCATTGTCCCCATTGTCCCCTCAGGTCATTAAGCAGCTGATGAAGAAGGAGTTCACTCTCGAGTTCTCCCGTGACCGGAAGTCCATGTCCCAATGTCCCCATTGTCCCCTGATGATGTCACTGATGATGTCACTGTCCCCAATGATGTCCCCATTGTCCCCAGGTCATTAAGCAGTTAATGAAGAAGGAGTTCACGCTGGAATTCTCTCGTGACCGGAAGTCCATGTCCCAATGTCCCCA
>NW_026626407.1:0-1154 GCF_030028575.1 Malurus melanocephalus
GGATCCCAGATTTTGGATCCCAGATTTTGGCTGCCAGTTCCCAAATTTCAAATCCCAAATTTTTCCCAATTTATTTTCTTTCCAGGCCATCATCAAATATTTACCAGAGCGAGGAATCCTCATCCTGCTCAGCTCCTCTGCCCTGGCACCGGAGGATGGTGAGGATTGGGGTTGGGATCAGGATCGGGATTGGGATTTCGGATTGGGATCAGAATTTGAGATCAGGATTGGGATTGGGATCAGGATTAGAATTTGGGATTGGGATTGGGATTGGGAATGGGACTGGGACTGGGATCGGCGTCAGGATTGGAATTGGGATCAGGATTAGGGTTGGGATCGGGATTGGGAATGGGATCGGGATTGGGATTGGGATTTGGGATTGGGATAGGGATCAGGATTGGGGTTGGGATCGGGATTGGGATCGGGATTGGGGATGAGGGTTGAATTTGGGATCGGGATTGAGATCAGGATTGGGGTTAGGATTGGGATCAGGATTGGGATCAGGATCAGGATTGGGATTGGGGTTGGGATTGGGGATTGGGGTTGGGACTTGGGATCAGGATTGGGATTTGGATTCAGATTGGGATCGGGGTCAGGATTTGGGATCAGGATTTGAGATTGGGATCGGGATTGGAATCAGGATCGGGATTTGGGATCAGGATTGGGATTGGGATTGGGATCAGGATTGGGGTTTGGATTGGGATTGGATCAAGATTTGAGATCGAGATTGGGATCAAGACTGGGATCAGAGTTGGGATTGGGATCGAGATTGGGAACAGAATTTGGGATTGGGATTTGAATCAGGATTGGGATTTGGGATTGGGATTTGAGACTGGGATCAGGATTGGGGTTGGGATTTGGGATCAGGATTGAGATCAGGGTTGGGATTTGGGATTGGGGTCAGGATTTGGATTTGGGATTGGGATCAGGGTCAGGGTTGGGAAATTCCCGGTGGGATGGGCGCGGAATTCCCAGTGGGATTGGAATTGGGCACAGAATTCCTAAAATCAACCAGAATTCCCAAAAACCCCTGGATTTTTTTGTAGGATTGGAGCCCAAGGAGCCCAGCAGCCTCCTGGCCCTGTTCCTGTTCGCCGAGCCCCGAGCCCCGGAAAGCCGAGGTAGGAGCTGGAATTTCCTGGAAAAGCTGAATT
>NW_026626407.1:1986-3282 GCF_030028575.1 Malurus melanocephalus
AAAATGGGAGTGGATTACTGGGAAAATGGGACTGGAAAAATGGGGATGGATTCCTGCAAAAATGGGAATGGATTCCTGGAAAAATGGGAATAGATTACTGGGGAAATGGGAATGGGTTACTGGGGAAATGGGAATGGGTTACTGGGAAAATGGGAATGGATTACTGGGAAAATGGGAATGGATTACTGGAAAATGGGAGTGGATTCCTGTAAAAATGGGAATGAAATCCTGGAGTTAAATCCTGGAAAAATGGGAATGGATTACTGGGAAAATGGGAATGGATTACTGGGAAAATGGGAGTGGATTACTGGAAAAATGGGAATGGATTACTGGGAAAATGGGAGTGGATTTATGGAATGGATTCCTAGAAAAATGGGATGGAAAATCGGGAATGAATTCCTGGAATTAATTCCTAGAAAAACAGGAATGAATTCCTGGGAAAACGGGAACGGATTCCTGCAAAAATGGGAATGAATTCCGGGAAAATTGGGAATGAATTCCTGGGAAAAAGGGAATGAATTCCTGGAAAATTTGGAAAGGATTCCTGGAAAATTGGGAATTAATTTTTGTTGTTTATCCTGGGGATGCTCAGGGCTGACCAGGAGCCGTCTCCGTGTTTTTCCTGCTGCATCCAAAGGAATCTCTGTGGAATTTTACTCCTGGACTCGCAATCCAGGGGATTTTTCACCCCAAAAATTTGAGATTTCCAGATTATTTCTGCCAATATTTCTGAATTATTTCTGGGCTCTGTTTTGGAGGTTTCCTGGGTGGTTTTATACCTTAATTTTTTCAGGAATAACCTTCCCTTGTCCCGGGAATTCCCCCTGGGAATGTCAGGGATGGAGCCTGAGATTGGGCACAATCCAATAATTAATTTATTCTTAATTAAATCGGCATAACGAGAAGGAAAAAAAATCATAAAACACCTTCCCCTCCCTCTTCCCGATCCCTTTTTAATCCAAATAATTGAGAAAAAAAATCCAAACCCTCTTTTTCCCTGTYGCAGGTGCAGAGGTCCTGGCTGCTGAAATTATCCACAAATCCCGGTCGGAAGCTGCYGGGAAGGAAACCTCAATTCCTGACAGGCCAAGCTCGGGAGCAAAGAGGCCAAAATCCCAGGAAAAACGGGAGCTGAGGAAGATTCCGGCTGCTGAGAGCGGCGCCAGGGCGGGGAAAAGCAAGACGCCGAAAAGTTGGGAAAACAGGGTGGCAAAAACTCCGGAAAACGGCCGGGAGGAGAGGGGTGAGAGAGCTGTGCCTGCGGGAAAAAAATTCCTGGAAAAGCTGAGCCACAAC
>NW_026626407.1:4910-6316 GCF_030028575.1 Malurus melanocephalus
GAGCCCCACGCCCTGAACCTTCTGGCCGACCTGGCCCTGGGTTCGTGCATCCCTGCCTTCCTTCCCACGGACAGTGGGGTCACCGCCGCACCCCRGAGCCCTTCCCGGCATTCCCAGAATTCCCRGGATTCCTGGAGCCCTTCCAAACCCAAATCRCCGCACAAACACCACTGGGACCGACACGGGAGAAAAACCAACRCGGACAAAACATCCCTGAACCAAACCGTCCCGGAAAAACCCAATCCCAGCGGTGCTGCCTCTCCTCTCCGGGAGAAAACACCAGGAATTTCCAGCAGGAGCAGCCCCGGGAAGCTCGAGGCTGCAGACACCAGCAGGCAGCAGTGCATCATCGCCTCCGAGCACTCGTACGCTTCCCTCATGCCAGAGCATCCCAGGAAAGGCCCCGACCCCAAAGGAACCCCCGATCCCAAAGGAAAGAACCCCAATCCCTCCCGGAACGGCGCCAGGAGCGCTCCGGGCGTTCCCCTGGTGGGGAAGGTGCTGCCGTTCCGGCCGTGCTCCCTTCCGGAGCTCTCCGGGACCCGCGGAGCTGCCGGGGGCAGGGAGGAGTTCTCCAGGACGCACACGGTGAAGGTGTGCGGGGATCGCACCGAGGTGACGCGGCGCTGGGAGGAGCAGTACCTGTTCCACCTGGACAGCCGCTACACCAACGACTCGCTGGAGAAAACCGTCATCCGCGCGCTGCACGGGTCAGTGGGCCGTGATCCTGTGGTGATGCCATTCCTCGTGTTTGGGAACGGGGCTGCTTTGGGGTTTTTTTCCCCTTTTTTTTGGTTTTGTTCCCTGTCTTTGCCGAGTTACGGCTGCGATGCTTTTCCTGGGGAAAATGAAAGGATTTGGGGGGTGGTGGAGGATGAACCTGGGGAAAATGAAAGAATTTGGGGGAATGGTGAGGGATGAACCAGGGGAAAATGAAAGGATTTGGGGGGTGGTGGGGGATGAACCTGGGGAAAATGAAAGGATTTGGGGGATGGTGAGGGATGAACCTGGGGAAAATGAAAGAATTTGGGGGGATGGTGAGGGATGAACTGGGGGAAAATGAAAGGATTTGGGGAGTGGTGGGGGGTGAATGGGATGGGAAATCCACCCTGTCTTGGGCTGATCCCGGAGGGTGAGCAGTGGGAAAGGGGGAATTCTGTCCTGCATGGGTGGGAGGACAATGGAACCCAGCCCAGCAAGCAGCACAAGGAGCTGGAGCTGCTGGAGAGAGCCCATAGGGGAACACAGAGCTGCTGCAGGAGCCCCTCTGGAGCCAGGCTGGGAGAGTTGGGACTGTTCCTCTGGAGAAGGGAAGGATCCAGGGAGAGCTTCCAGAACATTCCAGGAGAGCTGGAGAGGGACTGGGGCCAAGGGCTGCAGGGACAGGACACAGGGAATGGATCAGA
>NW_026626408.1:0-1021 GCF_030028575.1 Malurus melanocephalus
TTTGTGGTTGCTGCTCTATGAGGTCCTATAGGGTCTCTATGGGGTTTCTATGGGGTTTATCCGATTTCTATGGGGTTTTTTCAGTTTTTATCCGATTTTTGCGGGTTTTTTTTTGTTTTTAGGATATTTTTGGGATATTTTAGGATATTTTTGGGATCTCACCCCTCTCTGCTGCTCCATCTTGTGCTGCTGCACCTGTTTGTGGTTGGTGATCACCTGAGTTCCTATGGACTCTATGGGGTTTCTATGGGGTTTATGGGATTTCTATGGGGTTTTTTGAGTTTTTATCCGATTTTTACGGGGATTTTTTTGTTTTTTGGGGTTTTTGGGATATTTGAGGATATTTTTAGGATCTCACCCCTCTCTGCTGCTCCATCTTGTGCTGCTGCACCGTTTGTGGTTGCTGCTCTGTGGGGTCCTATAGGATCTCTATGGGGTTTCTATGGGGTTTATCCAATTTTTATCCGATTTTTACGGGGTTTTTTTCATTTTTGGGATATTTTAGGATATTTTAGGATATTTTAGGATCTCACCCCTCTCTGCTGCTCCATCTTGTGCTGCTGCACCGTTTGTGGTTGGTGATCACCTGAGTTCCTATGGGATCTATGGGGTTTCTATGGGGTTTATCCAATTTCTATGGGGTTTTTTCATTTTTTATGGGATTTTTTGGTTTTTTTCTATTTTTAGGATATTTTAGGATATTCTGGGATGTCTCACCCCTCTCTGCTGCTCCATCTTGTGCTGCTGCACCGTTTGTGGTTGGTGCTCTATGGGGTTTCTATGGGATCTATGGGGTTTATCCAATTTTTATCCAATTTTTATGGGATTTTTTTTGGTTTTTTTTTGGTTTTTGAGGTTTTTGGGATACTTTAGGATATTTTTAGGGTCTCACCCCTCTCTGCTGCTCCATCTTGTGCTGCTGCACCGTTTGTGGTTGCTGCTCTATGAGGTCCTATGGGCTCTATGGGGTTTCTATGGGGTTTTTTCAGTTTCTATCCAATTTTTATGGGATTTTTTGGGG
>NW_026626408.1:5677-8952 GCF_030028575.1 Malurus melanocephalus
TGGAAATAAAATTCTATAGGGTTTTTGTAGGGTTTTTATAGGATTTTATACAATTTATGGGGTTTTTATTATGTTTTATGGGGTTTTTATGAGCTTTTATGGGGTTTTTGTAGGGTTTTTGGGGTTTTTTGGGGTTTCAGGAGCATCAGGACCCGAACCTCGCACGGGGCTGTGTGCGGGAAATGCACACAACGCACCTAAACCACAAAATTTATGGGATTTTAGGGAATTTTGGGGTTTTTTTGGGGTCCCTGGGGTGATTTTGGGGTGATTTTAGTGTTCCCGGGGTGACTTTGGGGTTCCCAGGGTGGTTTTGGGGCGATCCGAGGTGATTTTGGGGTGATTTTATGCAGTTTTGGGGTGGTTTTGAGGCAGTTTGGAGCAATTTCGGGATTCCCAGGGTGATTTCAGGGTGATTTTGGAGAGTTTTGGTGTTCCTGGGGTGATTTTAGGGTGTTTTGGGGTCATTTAGGATTCCCAGGGTGATTTTTGGGTGATTTCCGGGTATTTCAGGTGATTTTGGGGTGTTTTTGGGGTGATTTTGAGTGATTTCAGGGTATTTTGGATGATTTGGGGTGATTTTGGGTGATTTCAGGGTGTTTTGGGGTGATTTTTGATGATTTCCGGATATTTTGGGATATTTTAGGGTGTTTTGGGGTGATTTTGGGGTGTTTTGGGGTGATTTTGGGTGATTTCAGGGTATTTTGGATGATTTTAGGGTGATTTTGGCATTCCCAGAGTGATTTCCAGGTATTTCGGGTGATTTTGGGGTGTTTTGGGGTGATTTGGGGGTCCCCAGAATGATTTCTGAGTATTTCAGGTGATTTTGGTGTGATTTTGGGTAATTTAAGGGTATTTTGGGTAATTTTGGGGTCCCCAGGATGATTTCCGGGTATTTTGAGGTATTTTGGGTGATTTTGGGGTGATTTCAGGGTGGTTTTGAGTGATTTTAGGGTGATTTTTGGGGTCTCCAGGATGATTTCCGGGTATTTCGGGTGATTTGGGGGTGTTTTGGGGTGTTTTGGGGTGATTTTTGATGATTTCCGGGTATTTTGGGTTATTTTAAGGTGTTTTGGGGTGATTTTGGGGTCCCCAGAATGATTTCCAGGTATTTGGGGTGATTCTGGGGTAATTTTGTGGTGATTTTTTATGATTTCAGGGTATTTCAGGTGCTTTTGGGGTGATTTTGGGGTGTTTCAGGGTGTTTTTGGATGATTTCCGGGTATTTAGGGTGTTTTTGAGGTGATTTTAGGGCTCCCAGGATGATTTCAGGGGATTTCGAGGTATGCCGGGTAATTTTGGGCTGTTTTGGGGTGATTTTGGTGTGATTTTTGATGATTTCCAGGTATTTTGGGTGATTTCAGGGTGTTTTGGGGTGATTTTGGGTGATTTTAGGGTGATTTTGGGGTGTTTAAAAGTGTTTTAAGGGTATTTTGGGATGTTTTGGGGTGATTTCAGGGTATTTTGGGTGATTTTGGGATGATTTTGGGGTGATTTTGGTGCTCCCAAGATGATTTCAGGCTGTTTTGGGACGATTTTGGGGTCCCCAGGATGATTTCTGGGTATTTTGGGGTGTTTTGGGGTGATTTCAGGGTGTTTTTTGATGATTTCCGGCTATTTTGGGTTATTTTGGGGGGATCTGGCGTGATTTTGGGTGATTTCAGGGTGTTTTGGGATTCCCAGGGAATTTTTGGGGTGTTTTGGGGTGATTTTGGTGTCCCTGGGATGATTTTTGGGGCTCCCAGGATGATTTTGGGGTGATTTTAGGGCATTTTGGGGTTCCCAGGAGGATTTCACGATATTTCAGATGATTTTGGGTGATTTCACAGTGTTTTCAGGTGATTTTGGGTTATTTTAGGGTGATTTTGGGGTGATTTTGAGTGATTTCAGGCTATTTCAGATGAATTTGGGGTGATTTTGAGGTGTTTTGGGCTGTTTTGGGGTGATTTTTTATGATTTCCGGGTATTTCAGATGATTTCAGGTGATTTTGGGGTGATTTAGTGCCATTTTGGGGTGATTTTGGGGTGATTTTGTGCCATTTTGGGGTGATTTTGTGGTGATTTTTTATGATTTCAGGGTATTTCAGATGATTTTGGGCTGTTTTTGGGGTGATTTTGTGCCGTTTTGGGTCCTTACAAATCCGTTGCCCATGATCCTGTAGAGCCCTTTGAGCGATTCCAGATCTTTGTTGGTGAAGTGGAACTGAACCATCCGAGAATTCCGGAACAGAGGCCCCAGAGTGGTCTGGGGGGGCCAAAAAAAACGGGGTCAGGACCCCCCAAATCCCACCAAAAATTACCCAAATTCCGTTAAAAAAAATGACACCAAAAAAGCACAAAAATCCCACAAAAATCCTACAAAAAAAGCTCAAATCTCACCCAAAATAACCCCAAATTCCATTTAAAAAACCCCACAAATCCCATAAAAACCCTACAAAAAAACCCCCCAAAACCCCTAAAATAAACCCAAATCCCACCCAAAATTACCCAAATTCCATTAAAAAAATTGCACAAAAATCCCAAAAAAATCCTACGATAAAAACCCAAATCTCACTCAAAATAACCCCAAATTCCATTTAAAAAAACCCCACAAATCCCATAAAAACACTACAAAAAAACCCCAAATCCCACCAAAACCAACCCCAATTCCAATTAAAAAAACTCCCACAAAAAGACACCGAAATCCCACAAAAATCCTACAAAAAAAACACAAAATCCTACAAAAAAACCCCAAATCTCACTCAAAATAAACCCAAATCCCATTAAAAAACCAAAGAATGCTATTAAAAATGAAAAAATCCCATAAAAAATCCAAAAATCCCATGAAAACCCTACAAAAACCCCCCAAATCCCACCCAAAATTACCCAAATTCCATTAAAAAATAAAATTACACAAAAAGGCACAGAAATCCCACAAAAATCCTACAAAAAAAGCTCAAATCTCACTCAAAATAATCCCAAATTCCATTAAAAAGCCCCAAAACCCATTAAAAAACTGAAAATCCCATTAAAACCCCCAAAAATTTCACAAAAAAAACCCCCAAATTCCATAAAAAACCCCAAATCCCATTAAAAAACCCAAAATCCTATTAAAAAAACCCAAAAATCCCATTTAAAAACCCAATCAATTTCACAAAAAAACCCAAATTCCATTAAAAAAACCACAAAAAGTCACAAAAAACTCAAAATCCCATTTAAAAAACCCCAAAAATCCCATTTAAAAACCCAATGAATTTCAGAAAAAAAACCCAAATTCCATTAAAAACCACAAAATC
>NW_026626409.1:0-1211 GCF_030028575.1 Malurus melanocephalus
AAACCTGAGCCTAAACTTAAACCCGGTCCTAAACCTGGTACTGATGCCAAATCCAATCCTGATCCCAATTCCGATCCCAATCCTCGGGGTCACCCTGGCCCTGCTGGCACAGAGGGGACGAGGTGAAGACTAATCCTAAACCTGAGCCTAAACTTAAACCCGGTTCTAAACCTGGTACTGATCCTAAATCTGATCCCAATCCCTATCATCGGGGTCACCCTGGCCCTGCTGGCCTGGAGGGGACGAGGTGAGGAGTGATCCTAAACCTGAGCCTAAACTTAAACCCGGTCCTAAACCTGAGCCTAAACCTAAACCCGGTTCTAATCCTAATCCTGATTCTAATCACAATCCCAATCCCAATTCCGATCCCAATCCTCACCCTGGCCCTGCTGGCACGGAGGGGACGCGGTGAGGGATCCTAAACCTGAGCCTAAACCTAAACCCGGTCCTAAACCCGGTTCTGATCCTAAACCCAGTCCTAAACCCGGTTCTGATCCCAAATCCGATCCCAATCCTCGGGGTCACCCTGGCCCTGCTGGCCCAGAGGGGACGAGGTGAGGACTAATCCTAAACCTGAGCCTAAACCTGAGCCTAAACCTAAACCCGGTCCTAAACCCGGTTCTGATCCTAAACCTGATCCTAAACCCGGTTCTGATCCCAAATCCGATCGCAATCCTCGGGGTCACCCTGGCCCTGCTGGCCCGGAGGGGACGAGGTGAGGGATCCTAAACCTGAGCCTAAACTTAAACCCAGTCCTAAACCCGGTTTTGATCCTAAACCTGATCCCGATCCTAATCATGATCCCAAATCCAATTCCGATCCCGATCCTCACCCTGGCCCTGCTGGCCCGGAGGGGACGAGGTGAGGACTGATCCTAAACCTGAGCCTAAACTTAAACCCGGTCCTAAACCCAGTTCTGATCCTAAACCCGATCCTAAACCTGGTTCTGATCCCAATTCCGATCCCAATCCTCGGGGTCACCCTGGCCCTGCTGGCACGGAGGGGACGAGGTGAGGACTGATCCTAAACCCGAGCCTAAACCTAAACCCGGTCTTAAAACCGGTTCTGATCCTAATCCTGATCCCGATCCTAATCCTGATCCCAAATCCAATCCTGATCCCAATCCTCACCCTGGCCCTGCTGGCACGGAGGGGACGAGGTGAGGGATCTTAAACCTGAGCCTAAATCTAAACCTGATCCTAAACCCGGTT
>NW_026626409.1:2932-4426 GCF_030028575.1 Malurus melanocephalus
CCAAATCCAATCCTGATCCCAATTCCGATCCCAATCCTCGGGGTCACCCCGGGCCTGCTGGCACAGAGGGGACGAGGTGAGCCTAAACCTAAACCCGGTCCTAAACCTGAGCCTAAACCTAAACCCGGTTCTAAACCCGGTTCTGATCCTAATCCTGATCCTAAACCTGGTTCTGATCCCAAATCCGATCCTGATCCCAATCCTCACCCTGGCCCTGCTGGCCCGGAGGGGACGAGGCGGTGAGTGATCTTAAACCTGAGCCTAAACCTGAGCCTAAACCTAAACCTGGTCCTAAACCCGGTTCTGATCCTAAACCCGGTTCTGATCCCAATCCTGATCCCAATCATCGGGGTCACCCTGGCCCTGCTGGCACGGAGGGGACGTGGTGAGGGATCCTAAACCTGAGCCTAAACTTAAACCCGGTCCTAATCCTAAACCTGGTGCTAAACCCGGTTCTGATCCTAATCTTGATACTGAATCCAATCCTGATCCCAATCCTCGGGGTCACCCTGGCCCTGCTGGCACGGAGGGGACGAGGTGAGGGATCCTAAACCTGAGCCTAAACTTAAACCCGATCCTAAACCCGGTTCTGATCCTAAACCTGATCCTAAACCTGATCCCGAATTCAATCCTGATCCCAATCCTGATCCCAATCCTCGGGGTCACCCTGGCCCTGCTGGCCCGGAGAGGACGAGGTGAGGGATCTTAAACCTGAGCCTAAACTTAAACCCGGTTCTAAACCCAGTTCTGATCCCAAATCCAATCCTGATCCCAAATCCAGTCCCCATCCCAATCCTCACCCTGGCCCTGCTGGCCCGGAGGGGACGAGGTGAGGAGTGATCCTAAACCTGAGCCTAAACCTAAACCCGGTTCTAAACCCGGTTCTGATCTTAATCTTGATCCTAAACCCGGTTCTGATCCCAAATCTGATCCCAATCCTTGGGGTCACCCCGGTCCTGCTGGCCCGGAGGGGACGTGGTGAGGAGTGATCCTAAACCTGAGCCTAAACCTGGTCCTAATCCTAAACCTGATCCTAATCCTGATCCTAAACCTGATCCCAATCCCAATCCCAGTCCCGATCCTGACAGGAATTGGGATTTGGATGGAAATCTTTGCCAATTCCCAAATTTTTGGGATTTTTTTTGGGGTTTCTCTTCACAGGCTGAGCACAGGACGGAGCAGATCCGTGTGGGAATCAGGATTTGGGGAGAAAACCCCGCTTTTCCTAAAGAAATCCTAAAGAAATCCGAAATAAAGGGTTTTATGGCAAATTCTGTGTCTTTGGTCGTCACTTCCCTGATTCCAATCCCGATCCCAATCCCAGTCTTTGGTCGTCACTTCCCTGATTCCAATCCCGATCCCAATCCCCGTTCCAGTCCTGATCCCATTCCTGATCCCAATCCCAATCCCGATCCCATTCCTGGTTTTGGTTCCAGTCCTGATCCCGATCCCATTCCTGATCCCAGTCCCGATCCCATTCCTGGTTTTTGTTCC
>NW_026626409.1:6141-7273 GCF_030028575.1 Malurus melanocephalus
CCCATTCCTGGTTTTGGTTCCAGTCCTGATCCCAATCCCGATCCCATTCCTGGTTTTGGTTCCAGTCCTGATCCCAATCCCGATCCCATTCCTGGTTTTGGTTCCAGTCCCAATCCTGATCCCAGTCCTGATCCCATTCCTGGTTTTGGTTCCAGTCCCGATCCCATTCCTGATCCCAGTCCTGATCCCATTCCTGGTTTTGGTTCCAGTCCTGATCCCGATCCCATTCCTGGTTCCAGTCCTGATCCCATTCCTGATCCCAATCCCGATCCCGATCCCATTCCTGGTTTTGATTCCAGGCCCGATCCCATTCCTGATCCCAGTCCTGATCCCATTCCTGGTTTTGGTTCCAGTCCCAGTCCCAATCCCAGTTCCAGTCCTGATCCCATTCCTGGTCCTGATCCTAATCCCGATCCCATTCCTGGTTTTGGTTCCAGTCCCGATCCCGATCCCAATCCTGGTTCCAGTCCTGATCCCATTCCTGATTCCAGTCCTAATCCCATTCCTGGTCCTGATCCTAATCCCGATCCCGTTCCTCGTTTTGGTTCCAGTCCTGATCCCGATCCCAATCCTGGTTCCAGTCCTGATCCCATTCCTGATCCTGATTCCAATCCCCATCCCATTCCTGGTTTTGGTCCCAATCCCAATCCTGATCCCATTCCTGATCCCAATCCCGATCCCATTCCTGGTTTTGGTTCCAGTCCCAATCCCGATCCCATTCCTGATCCCGGTCCTGATCCCATTCCTGGTTTTGCTTCCAGTCCTGATCCCATTCCCATTCTTGGTTCCAGTCCTGATCCTATTCCTGATCCCAGTCCTGATCCCATTCCTGATCCCAATCCCAATCCCGATCCCATTCCAGGTTCCAGTCCTGATCCCATTCCCGATCCCAATCCCGGTCCTGATCCCGATCTCAATCCTGATCCCATTCCTGGTCTTGATCCCGATCCCATTCCTGATCCTATTCCAGTCTTGGTCTCAGTCCTGATCCCAATCCCAATCCCAATCCCAATCCCAATCCCAATCCCAATCCCAATCCCATTCCTGGTGTTGGTCCTGATCCCAGTCCCAATCCCAATCCTGGTCCTGACCTCAATCCCGATCCCATTCCTGGTTTTGATCCAGATCCCGG
>NW_026626410.1:0-747 GCF_030028575.1 Malurus melanocephalus
CTGAAGTGTAGGCAAGCAGCAGCTGCAGGGAGAGTGGGAGTTTCAGATGAAGTTCATCAGAGAAGCTCCTGGTGAGTCTGAGGTGCAGAAAGAACCCCCTTGATTTATAAACTCCTTCTCAGAAAGCATCCTGGCTGTGGCTGAAGCCAATYTCAGCYYCMARTTTAGGCAACAGTTTATATTTAAAGAATTATACCGGCGTAATTGAGTCCTTATGTGATTCTGTCATGCACGATTAAAGATGGCACAACAAAGACAATTATATTAAAAAATTAATTTATTGAAATTGATTATGGCAAGGATTAGACTGAAAGATCTKAATCAGAATTATTTACTGCACAGCATAGGTACCACAACTATCAGTATAATGAACTATTTTTTAAGTGATATGAAAGCAAAAAACAACCAATAAATAGATGTTGATACCACYCACACCAATCTCAGACTCGAGGACTAACCTTGGGTGAAATCCTCGCTCAGGGGAGGAATCTCCACACTGGGAGGGTGTGTCAGGGTCCCTGATGCCAAAGGGTGGGACTGGAATTTCACAGTGCTAAGTCAGGACTGCCAGTCCTGTGTCTCCCATCAGCTGTGTCCCCTCAGCAKTTTTTAGCCAAGTTTTTGATAACCCCTTGGTTCCCTCATCAGGTACTTTATGGAATTTGTTCTCCCTCAGGACATTTAGGATATTGGGTCAGGCTTGTTTCAGGTTCTTCAACCCCAAACACAGCATCCCCCATCCATCCC
>NW_026626410.1:2198-6216 GCF_030028575.1 Malurus melanocephalus
ATGTATTGTAAGTATTAGTGATAAACAATTAATAATATAAAATATGATCCCCTCTATCACTTTTTCAGTGATGTGTCAGACATTTCTCCAATTTGAAAGGCAAACTCCAGCTTTGCCCACGACACCACAGCACCAGTTTTCCCTTGGTCAGTGTAAAGCTGATCATAATAGCAAATATCACTGGGGAGAAAACCATCTCAATAGCAGAGGGGAAAGGAAAAAAGCCAGGATATTTGCACTTACTGCCCTGTGAGGGAAGTTTTAATTCCAGAATTGTCGGGATGTGAAATGTCACTGTTTGCTCACGGTGAATAAATGCCATCCTGCTGCTGCAGACCTTTTCCTTTGTTGGGCTAGAATAAGACATCACAAACAGAAACACCCAGGGTCTTGTTATTCTGCACATCTTTGTGAGGCTTAGAAGTTATTTTTAACAAAGATGGTCAGAGGGCTCAAGCTCCTTTACATGAAGACAGACTGAGAGAGCTGGGATTGCTCAGCCTGGGAAAGAGAAAGCTCCAGGGAGCCCTTGGAGCCCCTTCCAGGACCTAAAGGGGCTCCAGAGGAGCTGGAGAGGGACTTTTGAACAGGGTCTGGAATGGCTGGACAAGGGGTGGTGTCTTCCCAGTGCCAGAGGGAGGGGATGGATGGGATATTGGGAAGGAATTGTTCCCTGTGAGGGTGGGAAGGCCCTGGCACAGGGTGCTCAGAGAAGCTGTGGCTGCCCCTGGATCCCTGGCAGTGTCCCAAGGCCAGGCTGGAAGGGTCTTGGAGCAGCCTGGGACAGTGGAAGGTGTCCCCGAGCACAGCAGGGAATTTGTACTTGGTGACTTTTAAAGACTTTTCCAACCCAAACCATTCTGTGATTCTGTGATGATTTTATGACTATTACATTTGGCTGCTCTTTTACTTTTAGTTCTCTATAATTTTGTGAACCAAACCAAACTTCCCCATCCCAGGAGGATCCAGTTGCTTGAGCCCAGCTCCTACCCCAGTGCCARCAATGGCAGAAATCATCCTCTGAAGTTTAACCTGAAGTGTAGGCAAGCAGCAGCTGCAGGGAGAGTGGGAGTTTCAGATGAAGTTCATCAGAGAAGCTNCACTGTAATTTTTCATTTAATTATGAGTCACTGTAAGCAAGATTTCCACATTAGTGGCACTAATTGCTGTACAAAACATCATCAGTCAGTCAGCACAACCTGACTGGCAGAGAGCAGATGAATGAAAACTTCCATGCTTGGTCTAGGCCAGCAGTCCTTAGAGATTTATCTGTCATAAGAACTGATGTGAAACAGTTTTTTATGTGAAAAAGACCTGCATCATTTTTGAGAAAGAAATCAACATTTTCATTATGATGCACAGCAAGCTTACACCTCTTCCATATAATAATAACAGGATAATCAATTTTTAATTAATTGCCAAAGATTCAGGTTTTGGGTTACCAGCAGAAATATGTGAATAGAGTTTATGGGTCAGATTAAGATCACTAATATTTGGAGTGCAATCTCACCTAAAGTAAAACCTGTGACAGTTTACAGGTGTTGAGCTCCCACAGGAATTGCTACATTGAAAGAAGATGAAGGAAGCAGCGTGTCCAGCTGAGATTTCTGGGGTCAGTTTATGTCATTGCAGCAGAGTCAAGAGACTTGACAGATATTTCAATGTAATATAAAAATATTTTCGATAGTGTGAGGAACCTTGGGGAAAGAAAATCTGGTGTTTTGAGGCTGAAGAACTCAGAAGTCAGTGTCCATGAGGGAGCAGAAGTCTGAGCCCCTGTGTTTGGCTGTGGTGCATTCCATCAGCTCTTTGGAGAGCTCTGGGAACAGATTTTTTCCCTTCTTGTTGAGGAAAGATGAATATGTAGCTTTCTTTAACTGCCTTTGCTTCCACCTTCCCCCCAAACACAAGGAGTGTAAAGAAAACTGTTCTCCATAAAATTCCCAGTACACATCTTTCAAGCCCATTTTTTTTTTTTTGAAGGCCTGAAATGTTCTTCATTTTGCTGACAAGGACAGTAACAGTAATACATTGTTTTGTTCTTGGTGGATATTATGATCATAACTCTACAAATCCTGTTAATCGTACCACAATATTGATGTGGATTAGCCTGGGGAAATGTAGAGCTCTCTACAGCATCCTTAAGCTTTTCCTTTCCTTTTGCCCCCCTCTTCCTTTTGCTTTAGAGTGGCAGTGATCACACAATTTCATGCAGTAAATTATTCCTAGGGTTGATCTGAAACTGCTGCATGTAAATCTGTTACCTGTGGAGGCAGAAGTGAATCAAGATGGTAAAAATTTAACTTCTCCCCAAAATAACCACGGCTTCTCCACTGCAGATGCTACAGTCAGTTGGGGTCTGGAGGGCTGGTGTGGGATTTCACAGCAGTTTATCAACAAAGAGAGTGCATCAATGTCAGTTCTTGCTCTGAAGAGGACGAATTTGGGGGCTCTGAGTGTCCTTTAGCCCGGCACAGTGACTGTGGGGTCTGGCAGAAGCTGCTGGGCTGGAGGAGCTTGGTGGATGAGCAAACAGGGCTGGTTTTGCAGCAGCCAGGCAGGATCTGAGCTTCTCCATCTCCTCAGCCCTTGCCAGAATTCCTGTCCCYCCAGCTGATAACTCTGTGTGTCCCTCTGCAGTGTGCAGGATTCCCTCACACCCGTGTTTCTCCTCCCTCCCTGCTCTGCTCTTGCACCKAGAGCCATCAATCCATAGATCAGCCCAGGCAACAACAGGAAAGGRGAATCATCTTAATTAAACTGCATTTTAGGACATTGGGTCAGATAAGCTCTTCAATTAACTGTTCAATCTGTTTTGACTTCATTTTGAGAAAGGAACACTATTCACAGCCTGGAGCTGTTGACTCCTTTAGGAATTTTTTTGATGGAACAGGACACTCCCACAAGTTGTTCCTCTCCCACYTCAYTTCCCAGAGTTAAAATATTCCTCAATAGAAAGTGGCTTTTCYCTGGGAGAAAAACACATTGAAAAGATAAGGTCTGTGTTTCTAAGACCCGAATAAGTTTCAATTCCTTGTTCTTAAAAATGAATTCAGTGCTGTACACAGAAGTTGGTGTTTACAATGATGAATTTTTTAGATACAGCTGTTCTGGGAACAGTTCATGAAAGATAGGGCTAGGCAGCAAAGTTTAGGCAGGACCCCAGTTTTTTTTAAATTCAGGCAGATTTTAGGCAGGATCCTAACTTTTAATTTTATGGGAAGAACTATAGTGAGGTCAGGACTAGACCTTTGATTTTTTGTCTTTTTTTGAGCCCTTGTGAACAACTACCACCAGCACCACCCGTGCACAATGAAACCTTTACATTGGGAAATTGTGATGTTTACAGCCCCACCATCAACACCAGTCCTTCACAAACACCTGAGGATGATGGGTTTTAATTGATAATGGCTGATGAAAGGGCTTGAGGGGACAAAGGATGCTGCATTAGGCTAACAATTAAAGGTATTTAACACAATTTATTTAATTTGTTTCCACCCTTGCAGATTTTTCTGTGCAGGGAGTAATTTTCACACCATTCTGGGTCTAAGAGATCTTCAGTGTGAAAACATATTGGGTCCAACTCCAATTCACTGCATTCCAGTAAGAAAACTACTGCCCTGTAAAATGTGGTCATGCAACAGAGTTGTACTAGCACAAAACATACAAAATACAGCTCRCTCTCCWMTTYYTTTTMATTCTCCTTCTCTTTAGTAAAAGCCACCTCTTTTCAACCTCAGAAGCATATATCATAATACTAAACCAATTTATGAAATACCTCATTTGTTATGGGTATTTTAAAGTATTTTAGTCCCTGCTTGTAAAAATAAACCAAARAAATTTTTAAAAATTTTGCACATTTTTACTTCAGATCTGCATAAAAATAAGTTTTCCATCAAATTGTCTAGGCATGGATTTTGTGAAAGGCACTTATGCAAAATGGCTCCTTTTCTGTTTGTGAATGTTCCTGTTAGAAATAGGGGAGGGGAAGAACAGAACAATTTGCTGTGTGACAGTG
>NW_026626411.1:0-1148 GCF_030028575.1 Malurus melanocephalus
TTTCATGGGAAATCCCAAATGTTTCATGAGAAATCCCAAAAGTTTGGTGGAGAATGGAAAATGGTTGGGAAATCCCAAATATTTCGTGAGAAATCCCGATTTTTTTACGAGAAAACCCAGTTTTTTTGCAGGAAATCCCAAAGGTTTTGTGGGAAATCCCAAAGTTGGGTGGGGATGGAAAATGGTTGGGAAATCCCAAATATTTCATGAAAAATGTCAAATATTTTATGAGAAAATCCATTTTTTTTGCAGGAAATCCCAAATGTTTTACAGGAAATCCCAAATATTTTATGGGAAGTGGAAACTGTTTGGGAAATCCCAAATGTTTGATGGGAAATCCCCAATTTTTCATGAAAATCAGAAATATTGTATTGAAAATCCCAAACGTTTCATGGGAAATCCCAAATGTTTGATGGGAAATGCCGAAAGTTTTTGGCCATTTTCCCCCCAGTTTTTGACCATTTTCAACCCCGTTTTTAACCATTTCTACCCCGTTTTTTCACCTTTTTTCCCCAATTTTCACCATTTTCCCCCAATTTTCGTCACTGTCACCCCATTTTTGTCACTTTTGTCACCCAGAGGTGGGACCACTCAATGTGCCATTGTCACCCCATTTTCAACCATTTTTTAACCATTTCTACCCCGTTTTTGACCATTTCTACCCCATTTTTTCACCTTTTTTCCCCCAATTTTCGTCATTTTTTCCCCAATTTTCGTCACTGTCACCCCATTTTTGTCCCCCAGAGGTGGCAGCCCCCTGGACAGAGGAGACCATCAAGCAGTGCCTGTACCTGTACCTGTACCTGGCCATTGTCACCCTGTTTTTAACCATTTTTAACCATTTCTACCCCGTTTTTTCACCTTTTTTCCCCAATTTTTGTCACTGTCAGCCCATTTTTGTCCCTTTTGTCCCCCAGAGGTGGCACCGTTCAATGTGTCATTGTCACCCCATTTTTGCCCTTTATCTATGTCATTTTTAACCATTTCTACCCCGTTTTTGACCATTTCTACCCTGTTTTTTCCCCAATTTTCACCATTTTTCCCCCAATTTTCGTCACTGTCACCCCATTTTTGTCACTTTTGTCCCCCAGAGGTGGCAGCCCCCTGGACGGAGGAGACCATCAAGCAGTGCCTGTACCTGTACCTGT
>NW_026626411.1:2557-4225 GCF_030028575.1 Malurus melanocephalus
GGGGACATCAGGACATTGGGGACAGTGGGGACATTGGGGCCATTGGGGACATTGGGGACAGTGGGGACATCGGGGACATTGGGGACATTGGGGACATTGGGGCCATCGGGGACATTGGGGACATTGGGGACATTGGGGAACATTGGGGACATCATGGGATATTGGGGACACCGGGGACATTGGGGACATTGGGGACACTGGGGACATTGGGGACAGTGGGGACATTGGGGACAGTGGGGACATCATGGGATATCGGTGATATCGTGGGAATTTATTGCATGTCCTTATATGGCATCGTCAATTAATGGGATCTGTTAATTGGGACAAATTTGGGAGTCATCGAGCAGCCCGTGAGGGATATTGAGGGACATTTGGGGACATTTGGTGACATTTGGGGACATTGGTGACACCGTATTATATCGGTGACATCGTGGGAATTTATTGCATGTCCTTATATGGCATCGTTAATTAGTGGGGTCTGTTAATTAGGATGGGTTCAGTTAATTGGGATGGGTTTGGGAGAGTTGGGAGTCATCGAGTATCCAATGAGGGGACATTTGGGGACATCCCAGCCATTCCCACGCCCTTCCCATCCCCGTTTCCAATTAATGAGGAATTAATTAATTAATTCCCTGCGTTAATTACCCCCAGATCCGCGGGATGGGGATGAACTCACCGGAGCTGCTGCTGCTGGTGGAGAATTGTCCCAAGGGCGCCGAGACCCTGGTGACACGGTGTCTGCACAGCCTGACTGACAAAGGTGACATTTGGGGACATCGGGAGGTTACAATGCTGACAATCGATTGGTGATAATCAATAATGATCAATGGTAATCAATGATCAATGACAGTGATGGTCAATGATGATCAATGACAGTCGGTGACACGGTGCCTGCACAGCCTGACCGACAAAGGTGACATTTGGGGACATCGGGAGGTGACAATGGTGACAATTAATTACTGATAATCAATAATGATCAATGGTAATGGTAATCAGTAACTATCAATGATGGTCAGTGACAGTCGGTGACACGCTGTCTGCACAGCCTGACCGACAAAGGTGACATTTGGGGACATTTGGGGACATTGGGAGGTGACAATTGATCATTGATAATCAATAATGATCAATAATGATCAATGGCAATGGTAATGGTAATCAATAACAGTCACTGATGGTCAGTGACAGTCGGTGACGCGCTGTCTGCACAGCCTGACCGACAAAGGTGACATTTGGGGACAACTGGGGACATCAGGAGGGGATGGTGACAATCGATCGGTGACAATCAATCAGTGACAATCGATCGGTGACAGTGGGTGATGATCGGTGACAATCAGTGCCAATCAATGCTGATCAATGCCACTCGGGTGCCACTCGGATCCTATTCGGGCGCCATTTGGGTGTCACTCAGGTGCCACCTGGGTGCCATCGGGTGACCATCAGTGACCATTGGTGCCAATCTGATCACTGACCATTGGTGACCAGCAATGCCAATCAACGATGATCAGTGCCAATCAATGCCCATCAATGCCAATCAATGATGATCAATGGCGATCAATGCCACTCGGGTGCCACTCAGATCCTATTCGGGCGCCACTCGGGTGCCACTCAGGTGCCATTCGGGTGACACTCAGTGACCATTGGTGACCATCAGTGCCCATCAATGCCAAT
>NW_026626411.1:5435-7059 GCF_030028575.1 Malurus melanocephalus
TGCCATTCAAGTGCCACTTGGCCACCATTGGGGTGCCACTCGGCCGCCACCCGGGTGCCACCCAGTGACCATCAGTGACCATCGGTGCCAATCCGATCACTGACCATTGGTGACCATCAGTGCCAATCAATGCCCATCAATGCCAATCAATGCTGATCAATGGCGATCAATAATGATCAATGCTGATCAATGGTGATCAATGCCACTCGGGTGCCACTCAGGTGCCATCAGGTGACACTCAGTGACCATTGGTGACCATCAGTGACCATCAGTGACCACTGATGACCATTGGTATCAATCAACACCGATAGATGCCAATCAATGATAATCAATGGTGATCAATGCCACTTGGATCCTAGTCAGCCGCCACTCGGGTGCCACTCTGATCCTATTCGGGCGCCACTCGGGTGCCACTCGGGTGCCACCGGGTGACACTCAGTGACCATTGGTGACCATCAGTGCCAATCAATGCCAATCAATGCCCATCAATGCCAGTCAATGCTGATCAATGCCCATCAATGCCAATCAATGATGATCAATGGCGATCAATGCCACTCGGGTGCCACTCGGATCCTATTCGGGCGCCACTCGGGTGCCACCGGGTGACACTCAGTGACCATTGGTGACCATTGGTGATTGTTGGTGACCATCAGTGCCAATCAATGCCCATCAATGCTGATCAATGATGATCAATGGTGATCAATACCACTCGGGTGCCATCAGGTGCCACTTGGATCCTATTCGGGCGACACTTGGGTGCCATTTGGGTGCCACTCAGGTACCACTGGGTGACACTCAGTGACCATTGGTGACCGTTGGTGATCATCGGTGACCATTGGTGACCATTGGTGTCAATCAATGCCCATCAATGCCAATCAGTGCCAATCAATGATGATCAACGGCGATCAATGCCACTCGGGCGCCACTTGGGCGCCATCGGATGTCACTCAGATCCTACTCGGGCGCCACTTGGGTGCCATTTGGGCGCCACTCAGGTACCACCGGGTGACACTCAGTGACCATTGGTGACCATTGCTGATCATCGGTGACCATTGTTGACCATTGGTGTCAATCAATGCCCATCAATGCCAATCAATGATGATCAATAGCGATCAATGCCACTCGGGTGCCACTCGGATCCTATTCGGGCGCCATTTGGGCGCCATTCAGGTGCCACTCAGGTGCCACTCGGGTGCCACCGGGTGACACTCACTGACCATTGGTGACCATTGGTGACCATCAGTGCCAATCAATGCCCATCAATGCCAATCAATGATGATCAATGGCGATCAATGCCACTCGGGTGCCACTCGGGTGCCACTCGGATCCTATTCGGGCGCCACTCGGGTGCCACTCAGGTGCCACCGGGTGACAGTGACCATTGGTGACCATTGGTGACGGTTGGTGACCATCAGTGCCAATCAATGCCCATCAATGCCAATCAATGATGATCAATGGTGATCAATGCCACTCAGGTACCACTCAGGTGCCACTCGGATCCTATTCGGGCGCCACTCGGGTGCCACTCAGGTGCCACTGGGTGACACTCAGTGACCATTGGTGACCATTGGTGACCATCAGTACCAATCAATGCCCATCAATGCCAATCAATGATGATCAATGG
>NW_026626412.1:0-1095 GCF_030028575.1 Malurus melanocephalus
CCCCGCGCTCGCGGCCGCCGCTCTCGGCCCCCGGCGCTGCCCCCGGGCCCGGCCCGCCCGCCCGGGGCCGGTGAACTCGGTAAAGCCGCGGACCCAGCACGCAGCTCAGCAGCTTCGCCATGACAGCCCCGCCGGAAGTGCCGCCGCTTCCGGGAAACGCAGCTTCCGGGGCGGGGCCAAGGGCGGGGAGGGGATGGGGAAGCTCCGCCCACTCGGTGTTGTCATGGGAACGGGGGTGGGACAAGATGGCGGCGTTGCCATGGAAACGGGGAAAACCCGGCGGCGTTGTCATGGAAACGGGGGCGGGACAAGATGGCGGCGTTGTCATGGAAACGGGGAGAACCCGGCGGCGTTGTCATGGAAACGGGGGCGGGACAAGATGGCGGCGTTGCCACGGCAACAAAGGCGGGGTTTTAAAAAAATGGCGGCGTTGCCATGGAAACGGGGCGGGGCCGCGCGGAAGCGCGAAAAGGCCTCAAAATGCCCCAAAATCGCCTAAAAATGCCCCAAAATCGGCTGGAATTGCCTCAAAACCCGCTGGAATTGCCCCAAAATCGGTTGAAAATGCTCTAAAATTGCCTCAAAATGCTCCAAAATCGCGTTGAAATGCCCCAAAATCAGCTGGAGTTGCCCCCAAATGCAGCA
This sequence comes from Malurus melanocephalus, assembly GCF_030028575.1. Taxonomy (NCBI): domain Eukaryota; kingdom Metazoa; phylum Chordata; class Aves; order Passeriformes; family Maluridae; genus Malurus; species Malurus melanocephalus. The sequence goes on from NW_026626412.1 coordinate 646, forward strand.
GAACTGCCTGAAATTCTTCAAAACCCCTCAAATCATCCCAAATGTGTCCCAAACGGCCTCAAAACCACCCAAAAGTGCCTGAAAATGATTGAAAATGCTCCAAATTTGTCCAAAATGACCCCAAAATGGCCTCAGGGGCCTCCAAAAGGCCTGAATTGTCCCCAAACTGCTCAAGTTGGCCCCAAAATGCCCCAAACCCCACCCAAAATAACCCAAAGCAACTCGAATTGCCCAAGACCAGCCCAAAAAGCCCCAAAATGCCCCAAAATTCCCCAAACCCCACCCAAAATTCCCCTAAATTAAGTCAAATATTGCAAAACCAGCCCATAAAGCCCCAAAATGCCCCAAAATTTTCCCAATCCCCACCCAAAATTCCCCCAAACTAACTTGAATATTACAAAACCCCCAAAATCTCCCAAATTCCCCCAAAATCTCCCAAATTCCCCCCCA
>NW_026626412.1:2754-4276 GCF_030028575.1 Malurus melanocephalus
GCCTAAAAACAGCCCTGGGGAGAGAGAGAGAGACCCCTCCTCAAATTAACTGTGTTCAGTAATGGCCTAAAACCAGCCTAAAAACAGCCCTGGGGGAGAGAGAGAGACCCCTCCTCAAATTAGTGATGGGGTAAAAAGAGAGAGAGACCCCTCCTCAAATTAGTGATGGGTTAAAAATGGCCCTGGGGAGAGAGAGACCCCTCCTCAAATTACCTGTGTTCAGTAAAAACAGCCTAAAAACGGCCTAAAAACAGCCCAAAAACAGCCTAAAAACAGCCCTGGGGGAGAGAGAGAGACAGAGAGAGACCCCTCCTCAAATTAACTGTGCTGAGTAATCCCCTAAAAACAGCCCAAAAACAGCCCTGGGGGAGAGAGAGAGGGAGAGAGACCACTCCTCAGATTATCTGTGCTCAGTAACGGCCTAAAAACAGCCCAAAAACAGCCCAAAACCAGCCCCAAAACCAGCCTAAAAACAGCCCCAAAACAGCCCCAAAACAGCCTAAAAACAGCCCCAAAACAGCCTGGGGGAGAGAGACCCCTCCTCAAATTAGTGATGAGTTAAAAACAGCCCTCGGGGAGAGAGAGACCCCTCCTCAAATTAACTGTGTTCAATAAAAACAGCCCAAAAACAGCCCAAAAACAGCCTAAAAATAGCCCTGGGGGAGAGACCCCTCCTCAAATTAGTGATGGGCTAAAAACGGCCCTGGGGGAGAGAGAGACCCCTCCTCAAATTAGTGATGGGCTAAAAACAGCCTAAAACCAGCCCAAAACCAGCCCAAAACCAGCCTAAAACCAGCCCAAACCCAACCCAAAAACAGCCCCGGGGAAGAGACCCCTCCTCAAATTAGTGATGGGCTAAAAACAGCCTAAAAATGGCATAAAAACAACCTAAAAACAGCCCAAAAACAGCCTAAAAACAGCCCTGGGGGAGAGAGAGAGACCCCTCCTCAAATTATCTGTGCTCAGTAATGGCCTAAAAACAGCCTAAAAACAGCTCTGGGGAGAGACCCCTCCTCAAATTAACTGTGTTCAATTAAAACAGTCCAAAAACAGCCCAAAAACATCCCTGGGGAGAGAGAGACCCCTCCTCAAATTAACTGTGTTCAGTAAAAACAGCCCAAAAACAGCCCCAAAACAGCCCAAAACCAGCCCTGGGGAGACAGACCCCTCCTCAAATTATCTGTGCTGAGTAATCCCCTAAAAACAGCCTAAAAATAGCCCAAAAACTGCCCTGGGGAGAGACCCCTTCTCAAATTAGTGATGGGCTAAAAACGGCCTGAAAACGGTCTAAAAACAGCCCAAAAACAGCCTAAAGACAGCCCAAAACCAGCCCCAAAACAGCCCTGGGGGGAGACCCCTCCTCAAATTAATAATGGCCTAAAAACAGCCCCCAGCCCTAAAAAGATCCCAAATAATCCCCCCAAAACAGCTCTGATCCCAAAACAAACCCATCCCAAATAATCCCCTAAACGAGCCCAGACCCCTAAAAAGATCCCAAATAATCCCCCCAAAACAGCCCCCA
>NW_026626412.1:5226-6338 GCF_030028575.1 Malurus melanocephalus
GGTGGTCCCGGGGTGGTCCCAGGTGGTCCTGGGGGGGTCAGGGGGCTCTGGGGGTGTTCTGGGGGGTCTCTCGGGGGTCCCAGGGATATTTTGGGGATATTTTGGGATATTTTGGGATATTTTGGGATATTTTGGGATGTTTTGGGGTCCCACCATCTGAGCAATGCCACGGTTGGTCAGGATGGGGGTCCCAGGGGTATTTTGGGATATTTTGGGATATTTTGGGATATTTTGGGATATTTTGGGGTCCCACCATCTGAGCAATGCCGCGGTTGGTCAGGATGGGGGTCCCAGGGGTCTCTGGGATATTTTGGGGTATTTTGGGGTCCCACCATCTGGGCAATGCCGCGGTTGGTCCCAGGGGTATTTTGGGGATATTTTGGGATATTTTGGGATATTTTGGGGTCTCACCATCTGAGCAATGCCGCGGTTGGTCCCAGGGGTGTTTTGGGGATATTTTGGGATATTTTGGGGATATTTTGGGGTCCCACCATCTGAGCAATGCCGCGGTTGGTCCCAGGGATATTTTGGGATATTTTGGGGTTATTTTGGGATATTTTGGGGTCTCACCATCTGGGCAATGCCGCGGTTGGTCCCAGGGATGTTTTGGGGATATTTTGGGATATTTTGGGGTATTTTGGGGTCCCACCATCTGAGCAATGCCACGGTTGGTCAGGATGGGTCAGAGGGGTCTCTGGGATATTTTGGGTTATTTTGGGATATTTTGGGGTATTTTGGGGTCTCACCATCTGGGCAATGCCGCGGTTGGTCAGGATGGGGGTCTCTGGGATATTTTGGGATATTTTGGGGTTATTTTGGGATATTTTGGGATATTTTGGGGTTATTTTGGGATATTTTGGGGTTATTTTGGGATATTTTGGGATATTTTGGGGTTATTTTGGGGTATTTTGGGGTCCCACCATCTGGGCAATGCCGCGGTTGGTCAGGATGGGGGTCTCTGGGTTATTTTGGGGTTATTTTGGGATATTTTGGGGTCTCACCATCTGAGCAATGCCGCGGTTGGTCAGGATGGGGGTCTCTGGGATATTTTGGGATATTTTGGGGTTATTTTGGGATATTTTGGGGTCTCACCATCTGAGCAATGCCCCGGT
>NW_026626413.1:0-956 GCF_030028575.1 Malurus melanocephalus
GGATTTTTCCCATTTTAGGGGTGAGGATGTTCTGCTGCTGTCCCCATGTCTCGGTGACCGGCTCCTGGTGGCCTCCACGGAGCAGCTGCCGGGGACGGTCCCCATCCCCAATCCCCGATATTTTCTGTGATATTTTGGTGATATTTTATGGGATTTTTATGGGATTTTTATGGGAATTTTCCCATTTTAGGGGTGAGGATGTTCTGCTGCTGTCCCCGTGTCTCGGTGACCGTCTCCTGGTGGCCTCCACGGAGCAGCTGCCGGGGAGGGTTCCCATCCCCAATCCCACATTTTTCGGGACATTTTTTAGGGATTTTTATGGGATTTTTTTTGAGATTTTTATAGGATTTTTTAGAAATTTGGGGGCTTTTTTGGGGAAATTTTGTGGGATTTTTTTTAGGTATTTTTCAGGGATTATTTGGGGTTTTTTTAGGATTTTTGGGGGTTTTTCAGGCGATTTTTGGGGATTTTTTCAGGAACATTTTTAGGATGTTTTGGTGATATTTTTTAGGATTTTTATAGGATTTTTTTGAGATTTTTATAGGATTTTTTAGAAATTTTGCGGCTTTTGGGGGGATTTTTTTTAGGAATTTTTCAGGGATTATTTGGTGGGGTTTTTTAGGATTTTTCTAGGATTTTTTTACGATTTTTTGGGATTTTTGGGGATTTTTTCGGTAACTTTTTTAGGATTTTTTTAGGATGTTTTGGCGATGTTTTATAGGATTTTTATGGGGGTTTTTTTGGGATTTTTCCCATTTTAGGGGTGAGGATGTTCTGCTGCTGTCCCCGTCCCTCGGTGACCGGCTCCTGGTGGCCTCCACGGAGCAGCTGCCGGGGAGGGTTCCCATCCCCAATCCCCGACATTTTTCTCTATTTTTTTACAGGATTTTTTTTGCGATATTTTATGGGATTTTTATGGGATTTTTTTTGGGATTTTTTTAATTTTAGGGGTGAGG
>NW_026626413.1:2717-5332 GCF_030028575.1 Malurus melanocephalus
TTTTTTGGGGATTTTTATAGGATTTTTTATGGGATTTTTATAGGATTTTTTAGAATTTTTTGGGGATTTTTTTAGGGATTTTTCAGGGATTATTTGGGATTTTTTTAAGGATTTTCCTAGGTTTTTTTGGGGAATTTTGGGGGGAATTTTTTTAGGATTTTTTTAGCATTTTTTTCTCTATGTTTTTAGGATTTTTTAGGATTTTTTTGGGATTTTTTAATTTTAGGGGTGAGGATGTTCTGCTGCTGTCCCCGTCCCTCGGTGACCGTCTCCTGGTGGCCTCCACGGAGCAGCTGCCGGGGAGGGTTCCCATCCCTAATCCCGGATATTTTCTGTGTTATTTTGACGATATTTTATGGGATTTTTTTAGGATTTTTTTATAGGATTTTTTGGGATTTTTTTAGGGATTTTTCAGGGATTATTTGTGGGGTTTTTTTAAGATTTTTCTCGGATTTTTGGGGTTTTTTTTGGGCATTTTTTAGGATTTTTTGTTGAGATTTTTTTAGGATTTTTTAATAGGATGTTTTGGCGATGTTTTATGGGATTTTTATGGGATTTTTTGGGATTTTTTTAATTTTAGGGGTGAGGATGTTCTGCTGCTGTCCCCATGTCTCGGTGACCGGCTCCTGGTGGCCTCCACGGAGCAGCTGCTGGGGAGGGTTCCCATCCCCAATCCCCGATATTTTTCAGGACATTTTTAGGGATTTTTATAGGATTTTTTTTTTATATATTTTTGTAGGATTTTTTAGAAATTTGGGGGAATTTTTTGGGGGGAATTTTTTTAGGGATTTTTCAGGGATTATTTGGGGTTTTTTTAATGATTTTTCTAGGATTTTTGGGGTTTTTTTTTATTTTTTAGGATTTTTTGTGGAGATTTTTTTAGGATTTTTTATAGGATTTTTTGGTGATTTTTTTAGGATTTTTATAGGATTTTTTGGGGGGGTTTTCCCATTTTAGGGGTGAGGATGTTGTGCTGCTGTCCCCATGTCTCGGTGACCGGCTCCTGGTGGCCTCCACGGAGCAGCTGCCGGGGAGGGTCCCCATCCCCAATCCCCGATATTTTTCTGTGATATTTTGGCGATATTTTATGGGATTTTTATGGGATTCTTTTTGGGATTTTTTTAATTTTAGGGGTGAGGATGTTCTGCTGCTGTCCCCATGTCTCGGTGACCGTCTCCTGGTGGCCTCCACGGAGCAGCTGCNGGGATCCGCCTGAGGATCCGGCACCAGAAGGTGATTTAGGGGATTTATGGGGTTTATGGGATTTAGGGGATTTAGGGGATTGGGATCCGCCTGAGAGTCCGGCACCAAAAGGTGATTCAGGGGATTTATGGGGTTGATGGGATTTAGGGGATTTATGGGATTTAGGGGATTGATTATGGGATTTATGGGATTGGGATTCGCCTGAGAGTCCGGCATCAGAAGGTGATTTATGGGATTTATGGGATTTAGGGGATTTAGGGGATTGGGATCCGCCTGAGGATCCGGCACCAGAAGGTGATTTATGGGATTGATTATGGGATTTAGGGGATTTAGGGGATTTATGGGATTGGGATCCGCCTGAGGATCCGGCACCAGAAGGTGATTTAGGGGATTTATGGGATTTATGGGATTTATGGGATTGGGATCAGCCTGCGGGTCCAACACGAAAAGGTGATTTAGGGGATTTATGGGATTTATGGGATTTAGGGGATTGATTATGGGATTTAGGGGGTTTAGGAGATTTATGGGATTTAGGGGATTTATGGGATTTATGGGATTGGGATCCGCCTGAGAGTGCGGCACCAAAAGGTGATTTAGGGGATTTAGGGGATTGATTATGGGATTGATTATGGGATTGATGGGATTTATGGGATTTAGGGGATTTATGGGATTTAGGGGATTGGGATCTGCCTGAGAGTGCGGCACCAGAAGGCGATTTATGGGAATTACGGGATTTAGGGGATTTATGGGATTGATTATGGGATTTATGGGATTGGTTATGGGATTGATGGGATTGATGGGGGATTGATGGGATCGGGATCGCCATCGGGATCCGCCTGAGGATCCGGCACCAAAAGGTGATTTAGGGGATTTATGGGGTTTATGGGGTTTAGGGGATTTAGGGGATTGGGATCCGCCTGAGGATCCGGCACCAGAAGGTGATTTAGGGGATTTATGGGATTGATTATGGGATTTATGGGATTGGGATCCGCCTGAGAGTGCAGCACCAGAAGGTGATTTAGGGGATTTATGGGATTTATGGGATTTAGGGGATTTAGGGGATTGATTATGGGATTTAGGGGGTTTAGGGGATTTATGGGATTATGGGGATTTATGGGATCAGGATCGCCACCGGGATCCGCCTGAGGATCCGGCACCAAAAGGTGATTTATGGGATTTATGGGATTGATTATGGGATTTATGGGATTTAGGGGATTGGGATCCGCCGGAGAGTGCGGCACCAAAGGTGATTTAGGGGATTGATGATGGGATTTATGGGATTGATTATGGGATTTAGGGGATTTATGGGATTTAGGGGATTTATGGGGTTAATGGGATTTATGGGATCAGGATCACCATCGGAATCCGCCTGCGGGTCCAGCACGAAAAGGTGATTTAGGGGAGTTATGGGA
>NW_026626413.1:6675-7829 GCF_030028575.1 Malurus melanocephalus
GGGATTTAGGGGATTTATGGGATTTAGGGGATTGATTATGGGATTTATGGGATTGGGATTCGCCTGAGAGTCCGGCATCAGAAGGTGATTTAGGGGATTTATGGGATTGATTATGGGATTTAGGGGATTGGGATCCGCCTGAGAGTGCGGCACCAAAAGGTGATTTAGGGGATCTATGGGGTTTATGGGATTTAGGGGATTTATGGGATTTATGGCATTTATGGGATTTAGGGGATTGGGATCCGCCTGAGGATCCGGCACCAGAAGGTGATTTAGGGGATTTAGGGGATTTATGGGATTTATGGGATTTAGGGGATTGGGATCCGCCTGAGAGTGCGGCATCAAAAGGTGATTTAGGGGATTTATGGGATTGATGGGATTTATGGGATTTATGGGTTTGATTATGGGATTTATGGGATTGGGATCCGCCTGAGAGTGTGGCACCAAAAGGTGATTTATGGGATTGATTATGGGATTTAGGGGATTTATGGGATCGGGATCCCCATCAGGATCCGCCTGAGGGTCCGGCACCGAAAGGTGATTTAGGGGATTTATGGGATTTATGAGGATTTATGGGATCTATGGGATCAGGATTGCCATTGGAATCCGCCTGCGAGTCCAGCATGAAAAGGTGATTTAGGGGAGTTATGGGATTGATTATGGAATTTAGGGGATTGATGGGATTTATGGGGTTTTTGAGATTTAGAGGATTTATGGGATCAGGATCGCGATCGGGATCCGCCTGAGGATCCGGCACCAAAAGGTGATTTAGGGGATTTATGGGATTTAGGGGATTTATGGGATTTAGGGGATTTATGTGATTGGGATCCGCCTGAGGATCCGGCACCAGAAGGTGATTTAGGGGATTTATGGGATTTATGGGATTTATGGGATTTATGGGATTGGGATTCGCCTAAGAGTGCGGCACCAGAAGGTGATTTATGGGGTTGATGATGGGATTTAGGGGATTTATGGGATTTAGGGGATTTATGGGATTTAGGGGATTTATGGCATTTAGGGGATTTAGGAGATTTATGGGATTTATGGGATTTAGGGGATTTAGGGGATTTATGGGATTTATGGGATTGATTATGGGATTTATGTGATTGGGATTCACCTGAGAGTGCAGCACCAGAAGGTGATTTAGGGGATTG
>NW_026626414.1:0-1451 GCF_030028575.1 Malurus melanocephalus
GTACATGAAGGTGTCGCAAACTGGGCAAAATTGTGCTGGGGCTGTCAAACTGTTTTAATAAAGCATGTGGCGATTTCATGAACCAACTTATCACAATTCCCCCCTCTCTTTATTTACCATTTGGTTCATGAAATCGCCTTAACACTTCCTCACTCATAGCCAGTCCTGTTTCGATTTCATTTTCTTGTTGCCCGGGTATGATTTCATATTTTGCTCTGACCAGCATTAAATGCGCTGCTTCTAACCTTCCTTTAACTATAGTTATTAACATATTGAATATGCAGGGTCCAAACGTGAGGGTTAACACAAGCATAAATAAGGGTCCCGCTATCGTGGAAAGTAGGGTTGTCAGCCATAGGTGAGTGTTAAACCATCTTTCATACCAACTCTGTCTGCTGTTTCTTTCTCTCTCTTGTTCCTCCGAAGTTCTGACATTGCACCCCTAACAACTCCTGTATGATCTGCATGCACACAACATTCTTCATTCAGAGCTACACACAGTCCTCCCTCTTGAGCCAGTAGTAGCTCTAGTCCCCTTCTATTCTGGAGTACTACCTTAGACAGAGATCTTAGGGATGTTTCTAAAGCATTAATGGAACTCTCAAGTTTGGCTAGATCTTCATCTATAGCCTCATGCAAACTCTTTATTCTGTACTGTGGCTGCATTGGCTATAACTCGGTTGGATCCTATTGGTTGGGGGTCATTTGGGATGGGTTCCTTTTTTATAACAATCAGGCCACCTCTGTTCCCGGTTCCAGGTATCTCATACCCCAGGTCTTTCCCAGGAGCCAGCTTCTGTCATCTGGTAGAGTTACATTTATGTATATCCAGTGGCAGGTTCCTCATGCTATTCCATGGGCAGGGGTACATCTAAAAGGTCCCCATCCCACAGTGATGTATTTATCCCGACCTGCTCCCGGTTCCCAACTCGAGGCCACAGTTTCACAACCCCAATATGCACAATAATATGAATTTGGGTAATTACAGTATCCACGTCCGGGATTAGAACTGGGACAAAAATAAAAGCTTATTAAATTAAGGCAGGGTTCTATAGGTATCAAATCACATAGGTAAGCAGTGAAGCTGGGAGATCCAGATACAATTTTTGTCTGAATAACCTTCTTGTCTTCCCATCTACTCAGTGTCCACTTAAACGGCTGGTGTGGGTATGTGGATATGGAATTGTTACACGTTATAGAGCAGGCTATTACCATTAACACATAATACACTTGCAAGGCTCGAGTGGAGGACCTCATTGCTTTTGATGTTTTAATCAAAATTGATTTGTTCCCCAATTTAGGTGGCAAACACCCCAGTTCACTCCTCTCCGTGGAAAGGGAGCTCAGAGTCATAGTCTCACGTTTTGTTTTCATGTTTGGTTCTCTTCTGCCCCACCTGCTGACCGCGTTGCCTCCGGCCACAGGGATGCTCACGGCAGCAAGAGGATTCT
>NW_026626414.1:3237-7076 GCF_030028575.1 Malurus melanocephalus
GCAGCACAGTCCACCGGAGTTGYTGTTTAATATGCGTTTCTGGGTCGTCCCACTCAAAGGCAAAGTAATCTCTGCAGGTTACATCAAGCGGGCAGGCCCAAAAGACATCTTTTAAATCTATTACACTGTACCATGTATCATGTGGTCCCAGCTGGCTTAAGATAGTATAGGGGTTAGCCACTATTGGGAACCGTTCAACGGTCTTTTTATTTATCTCCTGAAGTCATGGACCAATCTGTAACTGCCGTCTGGTTTCTTAACTGGCAGAATTGGTATGTTATAGGGAGACATAGGTGGTTCTAGGATACTTTGCTCTAATAGCCATTTTATCTCTGGTTGCAGACCCCTCCTGCCTTCCTCAGATATTGGATATTGCTTTTTTTTAACTGGCATCTCTGGGTCCTTAAGGGTGACTGTAAATGGTTCAATATTAAGCTTACCCACGGTGTCCGGTGTATACCATACTTGTGGGTTAATTTGCTGCTCATCCTGAACAGACAGCGAGTATATTTTAATCTGTAACACATTCCCCTTTACCTGGAGTCTGATACCCAATTCAATCATTAAATCCCATCCTAATAAGTTAAACTCAGCCTCTGGTAATAACAATAATGATCCCATCCCCAATTTGGATGATGTTTCTAACATTACATCTTTAATAATAGGTACCCCAAAAGGTTTCCTCTTTGCTCCAATTGCTTGTATTGTGTCCTTAGAAATTTTGCAACCTAGTGGCAAGGATTGAATGGTTGATCATTCTGCCCTTGAGTCCACGAGGAACTCAAATTTCTGTTGCTGGGGTCCTACTTTCAATTTTATCAAGGGCTCATCGATCTTACGTGACCCCAGCAAATAGAGCCCCTGACACCCCTAATCCTCAACAAACATTTTCTCATCTGCTATTCTTTGCCTGCAATTCTTTTTCAAATGTCCCTTTTTCTGGCAGTAATAACAGACCACATTKCTTTTCCTTTGCACCTCAGGGCTTCTAGATGGTCTCAAGGACTGTTGTTCTGGCTGAGTACCCAAATTTGGTCTTTCTTTTCCTCCCCGTACTGCCGCCACCATCATTGTAACCTGTTTCTTATGACTTTCGTCATCCCTTCTTACATATACCCTCTGTGCTTCTCTTAATAATTCATCCAGCCCTCTGCTTTGCCAGTCATCTAGTTTTTCTAATTTCCTTCGGATATCASGCCATCCCCGAGACACAAACTGAAATTTTAAGAGGGTTTGGCCCGCCAGCTGTCATGATCTATCCCAGAATACAACTGCAAATTTCTTCCTAATATTTCCAACCAGGTGGTAGGGTCCTCATCTTTCTTTTGACTATCATTAAAGGCTTTATTCATATTTTGCCCTCTAGGCACTGCTTCTCTTATTCCTTGTATTATAATGGTTCTAAGGTCTTGCATGTTAGCTCGATCTTGTGGATTTTGATTGTCCCAATTGGGCTGCTGTAGCAGCCATTTTATATCACCCATGGGACCCTGTGGGTGTTGATTTTCCCAGATACACATGCCTGCAGTTCGAACCATGTGTCTCTCTTCTGCTGTGAAGAGTATTCCTAAAATGGATTGCAGCTCGTCCCAGGTATAGATATTCGGTCCCAGGAATTGATCTACTCTTTCTACTACCCCGAGAGGGTCTTCTAAAAGATGACCCATTGTCTTTTTAAATTCACGGACATCCATGGAGTTTAAAGGGGCTGCCACATATCTTATACTGGGTGCCTGCCCACCCACTTGTTGATATATCATTCCCATAGCCACTTCCCTTAGGGGGTATAACTTGCGGGCTCTGCTCCAGGTTACCAGACCCTGCAGAATGTTATAATCTTCCTCAGATGAGGAATCTCCCTGTTTTCCAAGGGATAGTGGCCCAGTCTGTCCCCCTTGTGCCTGATCTAATGGAGCCATAGGAGGGGGCGGCACATATGGTGGGAGTGTATCATCAGAGTTCTTACATCTATTTTTTTTTTTTTAAGCACTAACACCCCCGCTCCTTTTGTGTTAGGGAGCCAGAGAGTTGCATAGTCGCTCTCCTCTTCTATGAAGGGGTTTTTACTGTTTACCCAAACATTTAAAGCTTGGCACTCAGATTCTTCATCTGACCCAAATATGGGCCAATACAAAAAGTCTGACTTAATTTTCTTTCTCCCCCAAACCAGCATACAGTAATTTATCATTTAATGTTACTTTTCCCTTTGGTCCGAGGGTCGTCAGCCCAATGTATGAGCTGTGGTCCCAACAGACTGTCAGGAGGGATGTCTGGGAGCTTCATTTGGGCTCCCTCCCCATGGATCCAGAGGGCTTGCTTTTCCTCTGTCCCATCTTCCACAGTGCCTTCAGCCGGGGAAACGAGTATCACACTCACACGCACTGTCCTTCCCGGTTGTGGCCAAATCCCTCGCAGGGAAATAGGGACTGCACTACCGGGGCACTGACACACACGTACACACACACACGAGTCGTGGGGCATCACTCACACACACGTCCCTCACACACGAGTCACATACACACAAGTCGCCTCGGCCTGAGTGGGCGCCCTCTAGTGCGTGGGACACGCACGAGTCGCCTCGGCCTGGGCGGGCGCCTACTAGCGTGTGGACAACACACCTCACACTCACACACGAACCGCCTCTCCGCGGGCTTACGAGTCTGAGCGTCTCACAGCCTCTCCATGGGCGTCGCTCACACACACACGAGCTGCCTCTCTGCGGGCTTACGAGTCTGAGCGTCTCGTAGCCTCTCCGTGGGAGTCTCTCAAAATTTATACTTGTAGGGTCTCCACCCCTACAGGGTGTCTGGGAGTTTTGCGTGGGGCTCCCTTCCCACGGATCCAGAGAGGCTTAAGGATTAACCTCGTCACCAGTCCAGGGCCCTCTGAGATCCATCTCCCTCCGGACGGGGATTTTTAGAGAGGATTCAAACCCCTCAGGGATCCCTTTACCCCAATGTACTCACACATCCTGCGAGGTCGTCCGGAGTTTTGTGCACAAAAATGTTATGGAGGTATAAGATCCTTTGACTAATATCCGAATTTAGGTTCGTCGGGTAGGGGCTCTGGTGAAGTGCCCTCTCCGGGCCGTCAAATCACGACGGGGCGCCTCCCTTTTGAGGGACTCCACGAGAAGTTCCCTATCCGAGTCATGGCACCAAATTGTGATAAATTGAGCCTCAATAGCCAATCAGAGGTTAAAATCCAATTAACAATTTATCAATTAATTAAGCAAGCATTAACAAACAGATATTAGTCAAGCAACCACAGTGCTGGGTGGGCTAGGCGAGTGGCTGGCCGCACCTAGGACACCAGCTAGGTGAGTCTCCCCCACCAACACCTACGACACCACGCCACACGTAGTCTGAGCCCCCTTTTTATACCCCCTCTGTCTCTAGGTGACGTGGTGTTTCTAGAAGTTTCCAGAGATCCTGGTTCATCTGCGCTGTGTTGTTATAGGGTCTCTTGCGGTTGGTCTGATGACCGTTGGTAGGCGGGGTTACTGGGAGGCAGGAGTCCTCTCTTCACGTTCGCAGTGCCCCTTTCCCCCGCCCAGGTACATGAAGGTGTCRCAAACTGGGCAAAATTGTGCTGGGGTTGTCAAACTGTTTTAATAAAGCATGTGGCGATTTCATGAACCAACTTATCACAGTGGCCATCCTTCAGCAGCTCCTGTGACTTTCTACTGGAGCGGTTCCATGGGGCTTCGGTCTGAGAACCAAAAGGCAAGCACCGATCAGCCAGGGACCGGCAGGAAAAACCTGCGGGGCTGTTCCACGTTCTGTCCCAGACTCTGGGCTCGCCAAAGCAGTGAGAGAAAGCACACTGAGCCCCCTGCT
>NW_026626415.1:0-6674 GCF_030028575.1 Malurus melanocephalus
CACACCTGGGCAGGTGAATCACACACCTGGGGGGGTGGGATCAGCGACATCGCCGCTGCGGCCGAGAGTTTACAGCCCAAAGGGTACACCTTGGCCACCACACAGGTGAGAGACACACCTGGGCGAAATTTGGGTGAAAATTCGGCGAAATTTGGGCGAAATTTGGGTGAAATTTGGGCATTTTTTGGTGGTTTTTTGGTGTTTTTCAGTTGTTTTTTGGTGGGTTTGGGTTACTTAGAGGACCTGGAGAGGGTGTGGTTGCACCTGGAGAGGCTCAGGTGACACCTGGGCACACTTGGGCAGGTGAATCACACACCTGGCAAAAAATCCAGTGAAATTTGGGTAAAATTTGGGTGAAATTTGGGCGTTTTTGGTGGTTTTTGGTGGTTTTTGGTGGTTTTTGGTTATGTGCAGCACCTGGAGAGGCTCAGGTGACACCTGGGCACACCTGGGCACACCTAGGAGAAAATTTGGTGAAATTTGGGTGAAATTCAGGAGAAATTCAGGAGAAATTTGGGTGAAATTCAGATGTTTTTTGATGTTTTTTGGTGGTTTTTGGTTATCTGGGGCGGCTCAGGTGACACCTGGGCACACCTGGGCAGGTAAATCACACACCTGGGAGAAAATTTGGTGAAATTTGGGTGATTTTTTGGGTTTTTTTGGTGTTTTTGGTTACCTGGAGAGGCTCAGGTGACACCTGGGCACACCTGGGCAGGTGAATCACACACCTGGGAGAAAATCCGGTTTAATTAGGGCACTTTTGGGGGTTTTTTTGGTGTTTTTTGGTTACTTGGAGAGGCTCAGGTGACACCTGGGCACACCTGGGCACACCTGGGCACACCTGGGGGGGTGGGATCAGCGACATCGCCGCTGCGGCGGAGAGTTTACAGCCCAAGGGGTACACCTTGGCTACAACACAGGTAAATGGTGCACCTGGGCACACCTGGGCACACCTGGGAAAAAATCCGGCGAAATTTGGGTGAAATTTGGCGGTTTTTTGATGGTTTTTTAGTGGTTTTTTGGTGTTTTTTGGTCATTTTTTGGTGTTTTTTAGTTATCTGGAGCACCTGGGGAGGGTGTGGCTGTACCTAGAGAAGCTCAGGTGACACCTGGGCACACCTGGGAGAAAATTCGGTGAAATTTGGGCGAAGTTTGGGTGAAATTTGGGTATTTTTTGGTCGTTTTTTGGTGGTTTTTGGTCATTTTTTGGTGTTTTTTTGGTGGTTTTGGGTTATCTGGAGGTGGTGACACCTGGGCACACCTGGGCAGGTGAATCACACACCTGGGAGAAAATCCGGTGAAATTTGGGTGAAATTTGGGCATTTTTGGGGCTTTTTTTGTGTTTTTTGGTTACCTGGGGAGGCTCAGGTGACACCTGGGCACACCTGGGCAGGTGAATCACACACCTGGGGGGGTGGGATCAGCGACATCGCCGCTGCGGCCGAGAGTTTACAGCCCAAAGGGTACACCTTGGCTACAACACAGGTGAGAGACACACCTGGGCGAAATTTGGGCGAAAATTCAGCGAAATTTGGGCGAAATTCGGGTGAAATTTGGGTATGTTTTGGTGTTTCTTTGGTAGTTTTTTGGTGGTTTTCAGTCATTTTTTGGTGGTTTTTTGGTGTTTTTTTGATGTTTGTTTGTTGTTTTTGGTTGCCAGAAGCACCTGGAGAGGCTCGGGTGACACCTGGGCACACCTGGGAGAAAATCCGATGAAATTTGGGTGAAATTTGAGTGAAATTTGGGTGAAATTCAGGCATTTTTTGGTGTTTTTTGGTTACCTGGAGAGGCTCAGGTGACACCTGGGTGTACCTGAGCACACCTGGGCAGGTGAATCACGCACCTGGGAGAAAATTCGGTGAAATTTGGGCAAAATTTGGGTGAAATTTGGGTATTCTTTGGGCATTTTTTGGTGTTTTTTTGGTGCTTTTTGGTTATCTGGAGAGGCTCAGGTGACACCTGGGCACACCTGGGCAGGTGAATCACACACCTGGGAGAAAATTCGGTGAAATTTGCGTGATTTTTGGTGTTTTTTGGTGCTTTTTGGTTACCTGGAGAGGCTCAGGTGACACCTGGGCACACCTGGGCAGGTGAATCACACACCTGGGAGAAAATTCGGTGAAATTTGGGTGAATTTGGGTGATTTTTGGTGGTTTTTTTGTGTTTTTTGGTTACCTGGAGAGGCTCAGGTGACACCTGGGCAGGTAAATCACAAACCTGGGAGAAAATTCCATGAAATTTGGGTGGTTTTTGGTGTTTTTTGGTGTTTTTTGGTTACCTGGAGAGGCTCAGGTGACACCTGAGCACACCTGGGCAGGTGAATGACACACCTGGGAGAAAATTCGGTGAAATTTGGGCGAAATTTGGGCGTTTTTTGTGTTTTTTGGTGGTTTTGGGTTACCTGGAGCACCTGGAGAGGCTCAGGTGACACCTGGGCACACCTGGGAAAAAATTAGACAAAACTTGGGTGAAATTCGGGCAAAATTTGGGTGAAATTCAGGCATTTTTTGGTGGTTTTTTGGTGTTTTTTGGTTACCTGGGGAGGCTCAGGTGACACCTGGGCACACCTGGGCAGGTGAATCACACACCTGGGAAAAAATCTGGTGAAATTTGGGCGAAATTTGGGTGCTTTTTGGTTGTTTTTTTGGTGGTTTGTGGTTATTTAGAGCACCTGTAGAGGGTGTGGTTGTACCTAGAGAAACTCAGGTGACACCTGGGCACACCTGGGAAAAAATCCAGTGAAATTTGGGCGAAATTTGGGTGCTTTTTGGTGGTTCTTGGTCACCTGGAGAGGCTCAGGTGATATGTGGCCACACCTGGGCAGGTGAATCACACACCTGGACACACCTGGTGGTTCTGTGACTCACCTGTGTCTCACCTGATCTCACCTGTGTCACCTGTGCAGGTGCAAACGCCCATCCCTCACCTGTTCAGAGTCACCTGAGGCAGTCCCAGCACCTGGGGCTGCACTGGCTGTGACCATGGGGTTACCTGTGCTCACCTGTAACACACCTGAGCTCACCTGTAACTCACCTGGTGATTCTGTAACTCACCTGAGCTCACCTGTGTCACCTGTGCAGGTGTAATCACCCATCCCTCACCTGTTCAGAGTCACCTGAGGCAATATCAGCACCTGGGGCTGCACTGGCTGTGACCATGGGGGTACCTGTGATTTACCTGAGCTCACCTGTAACTCAGTTCCTGATTCTGTGACTCACCTGTAGCTCACCTGTGTCACCTGTGCAGGTGAAGACGCCCATCCCTCACCTGTTCAGAGTCACCTGAGGGAACATCAGCACATCGGCATTGATTGGCTGTGACCATTGGGGGTTACCTGTGATTTACCTGAGCTCACCTGTGACTCACCTGGTGATTCTATAACTCACCTGAGCTCACCTGTGTCACCTGTGCAGGTGAAGACGCCCATCCCTCACCTGTTCAGGGGCACTTTGAGGGAATATCAGCCACATCAGCATTGATTGGTTGGTGACAGGGACTCACCTGAGCTCACCTGTAACTCAATCCCTCATGTTTTAACTCACCTGAGCTCACCTGTGTCACCTGTGCAGGTGCAGACGCCCATCCCTCACCTGTTCAGAGTCACCTGAGGGAACATCAACAGGGGCATTGACACAGGGGGTACCTGTGACACACCTGGTGGTTCTATAACTCACCTGTAACTCACCTGTAACTCACCTGTACCTCACCTGTGTCACCTGTGCAGGTGCAAACGCCCATCCCTCACCTGTTCAGAGTCACCTGAGGGAACATCAGCGGGGACACTGACACAGGGGGGTACCTGTGACACACCTGGTGGTTCTGTAACTCACCTGTGACTCACCTGTAACTCACCTGTAACTCACCTGTAACTCACCTGTAACTCACCTGTGGCTCTCCTGTACCTCACTCCCTGATTTTATAACTCACCTGAGCTCACCTGTGTCACCTGTGCAGGTGCAGACGCCCATCCCTCACCTGTTCAGAGTCACCTGAGGGAGTCAGGTGCCAATTGGCCTCGATTGGCTGTGACCATGGGGTTACCTGAGCTCACCTGTAACACACCTGGTGATTCTATAACTCACCTGAGCTCACCTGTGTCACCTATGCAGGTGCAATCGCCCATCCCTCACCTGTTCAGAGTCACCTGAGGGAACAGCAGCACATCGGCCTTGATTGGCTGTGACCATGGGGTTACCTGTGACTCACCTGTAACTCACCTGTAACTCAGTTCCTGATTTTATAACTCACCTGAGCTCACCTGTGTCACCTGTGCAGGTGAAGACGCCCATCCCTCACCTGTTCAGAGTCACCTGAGGCAGTCCCAGCACCTGGGGCTGGATGGGCTGTGACCATGGGGGGGTACCTGTGACTCACCTGAGCTCACCTGGTGATTCTGTAACTCACCTGAGCTCACCTGTGTCACCTGTGTCACCTGTGTCTCACCTGTGTCACCTGTGCAGGTGCAAACGCCCATCCCTCACCTGTTCAGAGTCACCTGAGGGAACATCAGCACATCGGCCTCCATTGGCTGGTGACCATGTACACATAGGGATTACCTGTAACTCACCTGTGACTCACCTGTAACTCAGTTCCTGATTCTATAACTCACCTGTGTCACCTGTGTCACCTGTGCAGGTGCAAACGCCCATCCCTCACCTGTTGGGGTGTACCTGAGGCAGTCCCAGCACCTGGGGCCAGACTGGCTGTGCCCATGGGGTTACCTGTAACTCACCTGTAACTCACCTGAGCTCTCCTGTGACTCACCTGGTGATTCTATAACTCACCTGTGTCTCACCTGTGTCACCTGCCCAGGTGCAGTCACCCATCCCTCACCTGTTCAGAGTCACCTGAGGGAACATCAGCACCTGGGGCTGGATGGGCTGTGACCATGGGGGTACCTGTGATTTACCTGAGCTCACCTGTAACTCAGTTCCTGATTTTATAACTCACCTGAGCTCACCTGTGTCACCTGTGCCGGTGCAAACGCCCATCCCTCACCTGTTCAGAGTCACCTGAGGCAGTCCCAGCACCTGGGGCTGCACTGGCTGTGACCATGGGGGTACCTGTAACACACCTGTAACTCACCTGTGACTCACCTGAGCTCACCTGTGACTCACCTGTAACTCACCTGGTGATTTTATAACTCACCTGTAGCTCACCTGTGTCACCTGTGCAGGTGCAAACGCCCATCCCCTCACCTGTTCAGAGTCACCTGAGGGAACATCAGTGGGGACACTGACACAGGGGGGTACCTGTGACACACCTGGTGTTTCTGTAACTCACCTGTAGCTCACCTGTAACTCACCTGTAACTCACCTGTGACTCACCTGAGCTCACCTGAGCTCACCTGTGTCACCTGTGCAGGTGCAAACGCCCATCCCTCACCTGTTCAGAGTCACCTGAGGGAACATCAGCACATTGACTTCGATTGGCTGTGACTATGGGGGTACCTGTAACTCACCTGTAACTCACCTGTAACTCAGTTTCTGATTTTATAACTCACCTGAGCTCACCTGTGTCACCTGTGCAGGTGCAGACGCCCCTCCCTCACCTGTTCAGAGTCACCTGAGGCAGTCCCAGCACCTGGGGCTGGATAAGCTGTGACCATGGGGGTACCTGTGACACACCTGAGCTCACCTGGTGGTTCTGTAACTCACCTGTACCTCACCTGTACCTCACCTGTGTCACCTGTGCAGGTGCAAACGCCCATCCCTCACCTGTTCAGAGGCACCTGAGGGAACATCAGCACATTGTTTTGGATTGGTTGGTGACGATGTGCACATAGGGAACACCTGTAACACACCTGGTGATTCTGTAACTCACCTGTAACTCAGTTTCTGATTTTATAACTCACCTGAACTCACCTGTAGCTCACCTGTGTCACCTGTGCAGGTGAAGACGCCCATCCCTCACCTGTTCAGAGTCACCTGAGGCAGTCCCAGCACCTGGGGCTGGATTGGCTGTGACCATGGGGGTACCTGTGATTTACCTGAGCTCACCTGTGACTCACCTGGTGATTCTATAACTCACCTGAGCTCACCTGTGTCACCTGTGCAGGTGCAGACACCCATCCCTCACCTGTTCAGAGTCACCTGAGGGAACATCAGCACATTGGTTTGGATTGGTTGGTGACAGAGAGTACAGGGACACACCTGAGCTCACCTGTAACTCAGTTCCTGATTTTATAACTCACCTGAGCTCACCTGTGTCACCTGTGCAGGTGAAGACGCCCATTCCTCACCTGTTGCGGGGCACTCTCCGCGAGTACCAGCACATCGGCCTCGATTGGTTGGTGACGATGTGCACATAGGGATTACCTGTAACTCACCTGGTGATTCCATAGTTCACCTGTAGCTCACCTGTGTCACCTGTGCAGGTGCAAACGCCCATCCCTTACCTGTTGAGGGGCACCTGAGTCAATACCAACACATCGGCCTTGATTGGCTGTGACCATGGGGTTACCTGAGCTCACCTGTAACTCACCTGGTGATGATATAACTCACCTGTACCTTACCTGTGACTCACCTGAGCTCACCTGTGTCACCTGTGCAGGTGAAGACGCCCATCCCTCACCTGTTGCGGGGCACTCTCCGCGAGTACCAGCACATCGGYCTCGATTGGTTGGTGACGATGTACGAGAAGAAACTGAACGGGATCCTGGCGGACGAGATGGG
>NW_026626416.1:0-1087 GCF_030028575.1 Malurus melanocephalus
TCAGTTTTTACTTTGGCATGTTGCTCTACCTTGGCCACCTGCATCACATGCCCTTCGCCCTGTGCCTCATTCCCACTCCTGACACCCTGGCAAGGCTTTTTGTGAGGGTGTGGGGCCACTGAGCAAGGGTAGGTCTGTCATTTATTGCTGTGCTCCCTAATCTATTCAGCTGCAATATGCAGGGAACTGTAAATCAATACCAGCAGGGTACTCTCTGCCTCCTGGGTTTTTGTAGGACAGTTCAAGTGAAGTGACCAAGTGAGTGAACTCTGGAAGCCTGGCTTGGGGAGAAAGGAGTATTTTAAGAAACAGGAGAGTTTTTCTACCTCTCCATTACCATCTTCTCTGCTATGTCTTCTCAGGAGAAAGCCCTGGGCACATCAATGAAAAACTCCAACTCCTTCTTGGCCCTAAATAACTGATTTCTGCCAATGATGTCTGAGCAGCTCCTTTATGAGATCATATGAGCTGAAAATTCTAAATCAGAGCTCCTGCTGCTTTGGAGAATGTGAGGAGCCATTTTAATCTTGGTTTGACTCAACACTGCTTGTCAGAGGCATGTGGGCGAAAGGGTGCATACATGCAGCCTGCAGGAGGTAAACAGGAGATGGGTGAAGCCTTGTCTCTGGGGGGGTTTTCACCTGGAACACCTCACATGGGCACCTGGAGACACTGCTCTCCCCAGAGACATTTCTCCAATCAGATGGTGGAAGGGCTCCACCAATGGAAGAAGGTTGGACTGGACCAATGGTCTCCTGGTCAGCAGGCAGACTTTAGGAAGAACCAGGGAGTATAAAAATCAGCTGCATCAGGAGACTTGAGAGAGCTGGACTTTATAGAGCTGGACTTAGCAGTGCAGAGTTTTGGGGGGGACTTTGCTGAGCTGAAGTTGGAGGTGTTCTTCTGTCTCTGTGCGTGTGGCTTGGGTTTTTTTGCTCTTTGTTGCTCACTGCTGCTGGGCTTGCTGCTGAGGGGTCCTTTATTCCCCGGCTCCAGCCTGCCTGTATTTTTGCCCTCGCTATCTCTCACTCACCCATCACGCCTTCCCTCCTGGGCACTCGGCAGGATGCCATCTGCCCTCCAAGCC
>NW_026626416.1:2153-4082 GCF_030028575.1 Malurus melanocephalus
GGCTGCTTCTTTTGCAGGCAACTCTGGTGCTGTGGGTGATTGCCCAGGTGCCTGAGTGCCAGGGGGTGATGATGCTTCATTCTGCCCRCCTGTTTGTGGCTCTGCTCTTCCATGTTGTCATGACCACGGAGCAGATGCCAGACGAAGTTGATAACTTCTGGAGACCCGGAGGAACACCACCTTCCCACCACGCCAAATGGTTCCAGAACTCCTGTGCCTCGCATGCTCTCGTGGTCAGTGCCTGTGCTCCCAGTATGACCGGGGCATTGCTCTGCACACAGATTTGCAGCGCAGGTCATGAAGGCTCTCCTCTGTGGACTGTGGAGTGACAAAGGGGTATTGGCCCTGGAGCACGAGCATTGCTGGGACACACTGCTTTGTGCTGCTATCCAGCACTATGCTGTGCGTCTGCTGGCCAGGTGAGAGCCCCTTCTCCCCACTGCCCCCGGCATTTGTGCCCTGTGCCCGTGGTCTCACACAGTCCCCGTGGTCATGGGTGAGAGGGCCTCGTCACTGAGGATGGCCGAGCAGACTGTAAGAGGCTGGGAGAGGAGGGCGCTCACAAGGAGCAGCTTCCCAAACAACATACAGCCCCTGCAGGGATGGTGGGCAAAGACCAGACGTCTGTGAGTCAGTCCTAGGAGAGGTTTGTCTCCCCTCCTCAGGCTCTTGCTGCCTTTTTCCCCCGTGCCAGGGAGCTGCGCCATTACTTGATCCACACATGTTCCCACATTGCATTCTACCTACTGCAGCTGTTCAGCACAGGGAAGCCACGCTGGGATCTGCCCTTCCTGGCGTTCCTTGTGGAGGTGAGCCTGAAGGCCAGCGCTGCCTCTCTCAGTGGCCTCCCAGCTCTCTGCCCTCTGGTAGCCGCAGCTGCCTGGGACGCTGCCCGTGCCCTGTGCTGCTGCCTGGGCCCAGCCCTGTGCGATTCCGGGCTCCTGCTGGCTGGGTCCCCCATCAGCGCTCTGTGCCTTTCAGGTTCTGAAGTGCCTGCACTGCATTAAAGACGGTGACAGCACCTGGAGATGATGTCAAGGCACAAGTGCGCCACAGTCTGGTCCCACTCTTCCTCCACTGCCAGCATAAGAACCGATGTGTGGCACAGGTATGGATACGTGGGCTGTTTCTGTCCCCATCACAGGGGGCCCAGCAGGGCTGCAGCCTCCTCAGGGCCTTGGCACAGGGATGTGGGTCCTGTGTCCTGGGCTGAAGTTCTATCTCCGGATTTCTGCTGCTCTCCAGATTCCTTGGGAAATGCTGATTTCTGTGGCTGAGCTGCTGAAGAGTAGGGATCTCCAAATGCTGGTGAAGAAGATGAACTGTTAAACTTTGGTGAGCCCCTGGTAAGGACGGCCTGGAAGCCCCAGCCTGAGCCTGGAGAAGCCCCCTGGGCACGGCGCTCAGTGCCTGGGGTTGGCAGCTGTGTCCCTGCCTAGCGCTGCAATCAGAGGCTCCAGCCCACGCCCCACACGCTGCTCCCTTCCCTGCGCTGTGCAGGCTCTTCTCCAGGCTGCTCTGGCCCTGAGCCGGGAGCCCATGGATGTCATGGCCTCATCTGCGGGGCTGTGGCTGCCTGCATTGCTGGCGCCCTGCGGAGAGCTGATCTCTCTGCTGTCTGCTGGAGCCACATGAGCCAGCAGGGATTTGACGTAGTTCCTGAAGATTCTTTTATCTTTCCTTCTTCTTCTTCGTTCTTGTTAAGTAAATAAATAATGTATTCTAAAACACAGGCTTTCTTTTGGTGTCCAGTGTGTGCAGTGAACAGGGGAAGAGAAGAAAACGAGTGCTTGTGCTCAGCAAGTTGCTCAGGCGTGCAGTGTGGAATGGGAATGTGGCCAGAAGCCCCTTGGCCTTCGGGAGTTGTGCTGAAGCCTTAACACGTCTGAGTGGGCAGAAGAGCGGGTGGGCAGAGGACAGAGCTGAGGA
>NW_026626416.1:5628-7073 GCF_030028575.1 Malurus melanocephalus
GCATGTGCTTCAGAGACCTTCATGGCACCTCAGCAATGCACAGGGCATCTGCCTTCCCTTCAGTGAGACCATGAGGCATCTGCCACCTGCTCAGAGAACCTCACGTCCCCTCAGCATCACTTGGGGCACCTTCCACTCCCTCAGTGACCCTCACGTCACCTCAGCAAATCCAGGGACACCAGCCACCCCCATCAGTGACACACCCCAAGTACAGGAAGTCATAGTGACGTCTGCTGGGGCCACCTGAGCCAGCAGGGATTGTACTGAGTTCATCAAGATATTTTGGTTTTTTCCTTCTTCAGCTTCTTCTTTCTTTGTTGCATAAATAAATTATGTATTCTTAAAACACAGACTCTGTTATCGACAATTATTATAGTGCTGGCTGTTGCAGATATTAAGATGGGTGCTATATGTACAATGTTGCCTTTTTTTGCATAAGTGGCTTAGTTTTGAAAACACAGTGGTGAAATAATCACTAGTGGTTTTGATTTTTCTTTTGTAACTCAGATACAGTTATAATACAGCTGATGCTGTTGTTTTAAAGTACTTGTGGTAAATTTGCAACTACTAAAGTGTTATAGCTTATTACCTAAACATTTCCATGTCCATTGGAACAATCCCAATACAACAGTTAGGTTAGATCAAGGGGTGATTGACCGGGGAGCTTCTCCATGGGAAGTATGGCAAAAGATTTTTCTGGACTCCCAAGAAAGCGGCGTTCAGATATCTATTGGGATTAACTGACACTTTTTCTGGGTGGCCACAGGCATTCCCTTGTAGAACATACAAAACTTGAGATGTAGTAAAAGTACTGCTAAACAAAATTATCCCTAAGTTTGGAGTACTCAGAGAAATTTCCTCTGACAGGAGAACACATTTTTGTGCACAAATTGTGCAAACAATTATCAAAGTGTTAGGAATTCAGTGGCAAATTCACACCCCCTACAGATCACAACCTAGTGATCAAGCACAGAAAATGAATCATATGATCAAGCAGCAAATAGAAAAATTTGCCAGGAAACTCAGTTGTATTGGTACCAAGTCTTACCTATTGCTCTTGTGCGACTCAAAGTGAAATCAAAACCAAAAGAAAAGATCAGCCCATTTCAAATTCATTATGGTAGACCGTATGGATTAAATATTACTTACGATGAAAATTAGGTAGGTAATCAGTATGTCAGTGAGTATTTGAAAGCCGTAAACAAACAATTGCATCAGAAATTTAATATTGTGTTTGAAAATCAGCTTAGTCAACTAGCTAATAACTGGCTCTGGTGACTGGGTATATATTAAGAATTTTTCAGGAGATCCTCTACCAAAGAAGTAGGATGGACCTTTCCAAGTCCTTCTCATGACTTTCACTGTAGTTCACCTCCAAGAGAGATCTACCTGGATCCACTATATCCAAGCTAAGAAATCTCCTGTCAAATATTGGACTGTGCATA
>NW_026626417.1:0-933 GCF_030028575.1 Malurus melanocephalus
TCTTTCCATCATGGTCGAAAGGACAGAAGCACAGGTGATATCCTTGATTCCTTCAGTAGCTGGGATGAATGCTGAAAGGAACAGGAAAACTCACCAATAAGTGACTTAAAGACTGATGCCAAAATCAGTGSAATTTTGGGTGTTTTAATCATGGGGCAGTTTATTTAGCTGGAGACCGATGGGGTTCACCTCTCTAGCAAGGACAAAAAGATTCCAGCTCCCGAGTTAGCAGGGCTAATTGAGAGGGCTTTAAATTGAGTTTGGAGGAAGGAGTGGATGAGACCAGGCTCACCAGAGATAATGCAGGGGTGGCAAGGCAGAATTAAGGGCAAAATTGGCAGGACAGCAGAAGCTGCCTGGGGGATGCATACCACATCTTGAAGGAATACCCTTTCTTCACATTTGGTGGGAGTTGTCTTCAGAGGGGTTTCTGTCCCTCTTCCGATTGCCTTGTCAATGATGCCTTCCCTAGAAAGCCATCTCAGGTGCTTGGCTTCCCAATTCTAATTCCAGAATACTGGTGTGGTCATCCCAGTGTTGGAGTGTTGGCAACAATCGCACAATGGACACGGGGAGAACATGTCAGGCGTCAACACYTCATTGTTTCACAGCACAACCTTATATACTTTTTCCCCATATCACCCTCTTTTGGTTTGAAAAAATGGGAAAAACAAAAACTTTCCAAYAACAWTTTTAATGYTAGAAAGTCAAGGCATTGCTTYATTTTTTGGYCAGGATGTGCCACAAAAATAAYTTCATTCATGCATAGCCTGGATRTGAAGGAAAAATCATTCCATGGCACATGAATTTTGCAAGATTTTCCCCCAAACTTTATCCAGTCAAACCCCATAGAACTTCATTGGTTTAATGTTCATTGGTCCAACATTGCTCAGTTCTCAGGATCTGATTTCTTTGCCTCTCATGCTAATTAGG
>NW_026626417.1:1797-2815 GCF_030028575.1 Malurus melanocephalus
GAGGTCAGCAGGGGTCAGTCAGGGGGTCAAGGTCAGCCAGGTTGAAGCAGTATCACACAGGGCCAGGTGAAGTCAGGGAAGGTCACACAGGGCCAGGTGTGTTCAGGAATGGTCACAGAGGGCCAGGTGAAGTCAGGACAGGTCACATGGGGTCAGGTGAGGTCAGGAAAGGTCACACGGGGTCAGGTGAGGTCAGGAGAGGTCACACAGAGCCAGGTGTGTTCATGTCACACGGGGTCAGGTGAGGTCAGGCAGTGTCACACAGGGCCAGGTGAATTCAGGACAGGTCACACAGGGTCACCCAGGGCCAGGTGTGCTCAGGAAAGGTCACAGAAGGTCAGGTAAATTCAGGTCACATGGGACCAGGTGAATTCAGGAAAGGTCACCTAGGGTCAGGTGTGTTCAGGAACAGTCACACGGGGCCAAGTGAAGTCAGGACAGGTCACATGGGGCCAGGTGTGTTCATGTCACACGGGGTCAGGTGAGGTCAGGACAGGTCACACGGGGTCACCCAGGGTCAAGTGTGCTCAGAAAAGGTCACATGGGGTCAGGTGAGGTCAGGGAAGGTCACCAGGGCCAGGTAAGGTCAGGAAACGTCACATGGGGTCATGCAGGGTCAGGTGTGCTCAGAAAAGGTCACCCAGGGCCAGGTGGAGTCAGGTGTATTCAGGACGAGTCAGAACGAGCTGAGAGCCGCAGTTTTGGGGACGATCAATAAATCGGTCAGGCAGAGGCAGCCCCGGGGCACGGGGAGCCGGTGGGAGCACAGGGCACCATGCGCACGAGGAACGGGGGACAGCGCAGCACCGTGCCCGGGGACCCCTCCAGCCCCGGCAGCCCCCCCGGGCCCGGCTCCAGGCGGAACTCGCTCAGGATCAGCCCCAGGAACACCAAGAGCTCGGCCCGGGCCAGGCCCTCCCCGGGACACGAGCGAGCCCCGCAGCCGAACGGCAGCAGCGAGCGAGAGGGAGCGCCCGGGGCCAGGAACCGCTCTGGGGAGAGGGGCAGGGTTGGGGGG
>NW_026626417.1:4236-6212 GCF_030028575.1 Malurus melanocephalus
GCCAGCAGGTTGGGGACCAGGACGGTGCCAGCCGCCACCGTGAGCCCCCCGAGACTGCAACGGGACACTGGGATGGACTGGCACATACTGGGAGGGACTGGTCTGTCCTATTCCATACTGATCTGTACCGGTCTGTACTAGTCTGTCCTGGTCTGTATTGGTCCATACTGGTTTGTCCTGGTCTGTATTGGTCTAGTCCGGTCAGTCCTGGTCAGTCCCTCTCCGTACTGGTCCATACTGGTCCATATTGGTCAGTCCTAGACCATCCCGGTCCATTCCCGATCAGTCCTGGTCAGTCCCGGTCCATTCCCAGTGCATTCCTTGTCCATCCCGGCCCATCCGGTCCATTCCCGGTCAGTCCCGGTCCATTCCCAGTCTATTCCTGGTGTATCCCGGCCCATCCCGGTCAATCCCAGTCCATTCCCGCTCCATCCTGGTCAGTCCCGGTCCATTCCCGGTCCACTCCTCCCCATCCCGGTCCATTACCGGTCCATCCCGGTCAGTCCCGCCCCGTCCCGGTCCATTTCCAGTCAGTCCCGGTCCATTCCCGGTCCACCCCGCCCCGTCCCGCCCTATCCCGGTCCATTCCCGGTCCATACCGCCCCATCCCGGTCCATTCCCGGCCCATCCTGATCCATTCCCGGTCTATCCCGATCCATTCCCCTTCCATTCCCGGACAGTCCCGGTCAGTCCCGATTCATTCCCGGTTCATCCCGCCTCATCCCGGTCCATTCCCGCCCCGTCCCGGCCCATTCCCGGTCCATCCCGCCCTATCCCGCCCCATCCAGGTCCATCCCGATCCATTCCTGGTCCATCCCGCCCCATCCCGGTCCATTCCCGGTCGCTCCCATTCCATTCCCGGTCAGTCCCGCCCCATCCCGGTCCATCCCGATCCATTCCCGGTCAGTCCCGCCCCATCCCAGTCCATTCCCGGTCCATCCCCGGTCCACCCCGCCCCATCCCGCCGTTCCCGTACCTGGTGCGGCGCAGGGCGCAGTGGGGCAGCCCGAGGGGCGCTGGTGGCCGCAGCCGCAGGGTCTCGCTGACCGTGGCCTGCAGGAGGGGCAGGCGGCCCCCGACCCCCGGGCCCAGCACAGCCCCGGAGCGAGCGAGCTCAGCCCGCAGCTGGACCTGCAGCTGGAGGGGAGGGGAGGGGAGGGAGGGGAGAGGGACGGGGCACGGCTGTCACGGGGTGCCAGGGCACCCCCAGGGATGACAGAGGGACCCCCAGAACCTCCCAAACCCCAAACCTGCCCCGGGACCCCAAATCAGGCGCAGAACCCCAAACAAAAACCCAAACGTGCCCCAGGACCCCAAACCTGCTCTGGGAACC
The DNA here is from genome assembly GCF_030028575.1 of Malurus melanocephalus. Lineage (NCBI taxonomy): Eukaryota > Metazoa > Chordata > Aves > Passeriformes > Maluridae > Malurus > Malurus melanocephalus. Next base: position 5,570 of record NW_026626417.1, read on the forward strand.
CAAAACTTGCTCTGGGGACCCCAAACCAGCTCTGAGGACCCCAAATCTGTCCCGGGACCCCAAAGTTGGCCCAGGACCTCAAACCTGCTCTGGGGACCCCAAACAAAAGCCCAAACCTGCCCTGGGGCCCTTGGGGAGCCCTAGGGACCCTTGGGACACACAGGACCCTAGGGACACGTGGGGACACGTGATAGGACATGGGTGTGGACACGGAACCCCTGGGACACACGGGACCTCCCCAATGCCACACACAGGACCCCCAATGTCACATGGGGACACCCTGGGGACACCCTGGGGACACTGGGAACACCCTGGGGACACTCGGGGTACCATGGGGACACCCTGGGAACACTCCGGGACAGCTGGGACACTCTGGGGACACTCGAGGCACCCTGGGGACATTGGGGACACCCCGAGCCAGGCGGTCACCTCGGGCCGGTGCAGCAGGAAGGCCACAGCCCAGGCCAGCGCGGCCGCCGTGGTCTCGGTGCCGCCGATGAACAGATCCACGAGCGCCATGTGCAGCCGGGGGGGGCTCAGGGGACCCCCCTTGACCGCGGGGTCACGGCCCAGCAGCGCCCCCAAAACCGTGTCCGGGGGGGGGCACGGGCACTCCTGGGGACGGGACAGTGACCCCAAATGT
>NW_026626418.1:0-2590 GCF_030028575.1 Malurus melanocephalus
TGTGACCAATCCCATGTCCGAGGGTGTCACTATGACCAATCCCATGTCCGAGGCTGTCAATGTGACCATTCCCATGTCCGAGGCTGTCAATGTGACCATTCCCATGTCCGAGGGTGTCAATGTGACCATTCCCATGTCCGAGGCTGTCAATGTGACCAATCCCACGTCCGAGGCTGTCAATGTGACCATTCCCATGTCCGAGGGTGTCACTGTGACCATTCCCATGTCCGAGGCTGTCAATGTGACCATTCCCATGTCCGAGGGTGTCACTGTGACCATTCCCATGTCCGAGGCTGTCAATGTGACCATTCCCATATCCGAGGCTGTCAATGTGACCAATCCCCTGTCCGAGGGTGTCAATGTGACCATTCCCATGTCCGAGGCTGTCGCTGTGACCAATCCCATATCCGCGGCTGTCAATGTGACAATCCCATATCCGTGGCTGTCCATGTGTCAATCCCATGTCCGAGGGTGTCACTGTGACCAATCCCATATCCGAGGCTGTCAATGTGACCGTTCCCATATCCGAGGCTGTCAATGTGACCATTCCCATATCCGACTGTGTCAATGTGACAATCCCCTGTCCGAGGCTGTCAATGTGACCAATCCCATGTCCGAGCCTGTCAATGTGACCAGTCCCATGTCCGAGGCTGTCAATGTGACAATCCCATATCCGAGGGTGTCACTATGACCAACCCCACGTCCGAGGGTGTCACTATGACCAATCCCATATCCGAGGCTGTCAATGTGACCAATCCCATGTCCAGGGGTGTCACTGTGACCATTCCCATGTCCGAGGCTGTCAATGTGACCAATCCCATGTCCGAGGGTGTCACTGTGACCAATCCCATATCCGAGGGTGTCACTGTGACCAATCCCATATCCGAGGCTGTCAATGTGACAATCCCATGTCCGGGGGTGTCAATGTGACCATTCCCATGTCCGAGGCTGTCAATGTGACAATCCCATGTCCGAGGTTGTCAATGTGACCATTCCCATGTCCGAGGCTGTCAATGTGACCAATCCCATATCCGNTCCCATGTCCGAGGGTGTCAATGTGACCATTCCCATGTTCGAGGCTGTCAATGTTACCATTACCATGTCCGAGGATGTCACTGTGACCAATCCCCATATCCAAGGCTGTCAATGTGACCATTCCCATGTCTGAGGCTGTCAATGTGACAATCCCATGTCCGCGGGTGTCACTGTGACCAATCCCATGTCCGAGGCTGTCAATGTGACCATTCCCATGTCCGAGGGTGTCAATGTGACCATTCCCATGTCCGAGGCTGTCAATGTGACCAATCCCACGTCCAAGGCTGTCAATGTGACAATCCCATATCCGAGGCTGTCGCTGTGACCAATCCCATGTCCGAGGCTGTCAATGTGACCATTCCCACGTCCGAGGCTGTCACTGTGACAATCCCATGTCCGAGGGTGTCACTGTGACCATTCCCATGTCCGAGGCTGTCAATGTGACCATTCCCATGTCCGAGGCTGTCAATGTGACCATTCCCATGTCTGAGGCTGTCACTGTGTCCAGTCCCACATCCGAGGCTGTCAATGTGACAATCCCCTGTCCTGGGGTGTCACTGTGACCAATCCCATGTCCAAGGGTGTCACTATGACCAATCCCATGTCCGAGGGTGTCACTGTGACCATTCCCATGTCCGAGGCTGTCAATGTGACCAATCCCATGTCCGGGGGTGTCAATGTGACCAATCCCCTGTCCGAGGCTGTCAATGTGACAATCCCATATCCGAGGGTGTCACTGTGACCATTCCCATATCCGAGGGTGTCAATGTGACCATTCCCATGTCCGAGCCTGTCAATGTGACCAATCCCCTGTCCTGGGGTGTCACTGTGACCAATCCCATGTCCGAGGGTGTCACTGTGACCATTCCCATGTCCGAGGCTGTCAATGTGACCATTCCCATGTCCGAGGCTGTCACTGTGACAATCCCATGTCCGCGGGTGTCAATGTGACCATTCCCATATCCGAGGGGTGTCAATGTGACCAATCCCATGTCCAAGGCTGTCACTGTGACCAATCCCATGTCCGAGGCTGTCACTGTGACCAATCCCCTGTCCGAGGCTGTCAATGTGACCATTCCCATGTCCGAGGGTGTCACTGTGACCATTCCCATGTCCGGGGGTGTCAATGTGACCATTCCCATGTCCGAGGCTGTCAATGTGACCATTCCCCTGTCCGAGGGTGTCACTGTGACCAATCGCATGTCCGAGGGTGTCAATGTGACCAATCCCATGTCCGAGGGTGTCACTGTGACCATTCCCATGTCCGAGGTTGTCACTGTGACCAATCCCCTGTCCGAGGCTGTCAATGTGACCAATCCCATGTCCGGGGGTGTCAATGTGACCAATCCCCTGTCCGAGGGTGTCACTATGACCAATCCCATGTCCGAGGCTGTCAATGTGACCATTCCCATGTCCGAGGCTGTCAATGTGACCATTCCCATGTCCGAGGCTGTCACTGTGACCAATCCCATGTCCGAGGGTGTCAATGTGACCAATCCCATGTCCGAGGGTGTCAATGTGACCAATCCCATGTCCGAGGCTGTCAATGTGACCA
>NW_026626418.1:4309-6968 GCF_030028575.1 Malurus melanocephalus
TGTCCGAGGCTGTCAATGTGACCATTCCCATGTCCAAGGGCGTCAATGTGACCATTCCCATGTCCGAGGGTGTCAATGTGACCATTCCCCTGTCCGAGGCTGTCAATGTGACCAATCCAATGTCCAAGGGCGTCAATGTGACCAATCCCATGTCTGAGGGTGTCAATGTGACCAATCCCATATCCGAGGGTGTCAATGTGACAATCCCACGTCCGAGGCTGTCAATGTGACCATTCCCATATCCGAGGCTGTCAATGTGACCAATCCCGTGTTCTGGGGTGTCAATGTGACAATCCTATATCCGACGCTGTCAATGTGACCAATCCCATGTCCGAGCCTCTCAATGTGACCAATCCCATGTCCGAGGCTGTCAATGTGACCAATCCCCTGTCCGAGGGTGTCAATGTGACCAATCCCATGTCCGAGGGTGTCACTGTGACCATTCCCATATCCGCAGCTGTCAATGTGACCATTCCCATGTCCGAGGCTGTCAATGTGACCATTCCCATATCCGAGGCTGTCACTGTGACCATTCCCATGTCCGAGGCTGTCACTGTGACAATCCCATGTCCGCGGGTGTCACTGTGACCAATCCCATATCCGAGGCTGTCAATGTGACCATTCCCATGTCCGAGGCTGTCACTGTGACAATCCCATGTCCGCGGGTGTCACTGTGACAATCCCATGTCCGAGGGTGTCACTGTGACCATTCCCATGTCCGAGGGTGTCAATGTGACCATTCCCATGTTCGAGCCTGTCAATGTGACCAATCCCATGTCCGGGGGTGTCAATGTGACCATTCCCCTGTCCGAGGCTGTCACTGTGACCAATCCCATGTCCGAGGCTGTCACTGTGACCATTCCCATGTCCGAGTGTTTCACTATGACCAATCCCCTGTCCGAGGCTGTCAGTGTGACAATCCCATATCCGAGGCTGTCACTGTGACCATTCCCATATCCGAGGGTGTCACTGTGACCAATCCCCTGTCCGAGGCTGTCAATGTGACCAATCCCATATCCGAGGCTGTCAATGTGACAATCCCATGTCCGAGGCTGTCAATGTGACCAATCCCATGTCCGCGGCTGTCAATGTGACCATTCCCATATCCGAGGCTGTCAATGTGACCATTCCCATGCCCGAGGGTGTCAATGTGACCATTCCCATGTCTGAGGGTGTCACTATGACCAATCCCCTGTCCGAGGCTGTCAATGTGCCCATTCCCACGTCCGAGGCTGTCAATGTGACCATTCCCATGTACGAGGCTGTCAATGTGACCAATCCCACGTCCGAGGCTGTCAATGTGACCATTCCCATGTCCGGGGGTGTCAATGTGACCATTCCCATGTCCGGGGGTGTCAATGTGACCATTCCCATGTCCGAGTGTGTCAATGTGACCAATCCCATGTCTGGGGGTGTCAATGTGACCAATCCCATGTCCGAGGCTGTCAATGTGACCATTCCCACGTCCGAGGGTGTCAATGTGACCATTCCCATGTCCGAGGGTGTCAATGTGACCAATCCCCTGTCCAAGGGTGTCAATGTGACAATCCCATGTCCGGTGGTGTCAATGTGACCATTCCCATGTCCGAGGGTGTCACTGTGACCAATCCCATATCCGAGGCTGTCACTGTGACCAATCCCATATCCGTGGCTGTCAATGTGACAATCCCATATCCGCGGCTGTCAATGTGTCAATCCCATGTCCGAGGGTGTCAATGTGACCATTCCCATGTCCGAGGCTGTCAATGTGACCATTCCCATGTCCGAGGATGTCACTGTGACCAATCCCCATATCCGAGGCTGTCAATGTGACCAATCCCATGTCTGAGGCTGTCAATGTGACCAATCCCATGTCCAAGGGCGTCAATGTGACCAATCCCATGTCTGAGGGTGTCAATGTGACCAATCCCATATCCAAGGGTGTCAATGTGACAATCCCACGTCTGAGGGTGTCAATGTGACCAATCCCATGTCTGAGGCTGTCAATGTGACCATTCCCATGTCTGAGGCTGTCACTGTGACCAATCCCACGTCCAAGGCTGTCAATGTGACCATTCCCATGTCCGAGGGTGTCAATGTGACTATCCCGTGTCCACGGGTGTCACTGTGACCATTCCCATATCCAAGGCTGTCAATGTGACAATCCTGCTGTCACTCCGCCGCAGGAGAGGAGGCCCAGCTGACCCAGGAGAAGATGGACTCGTTGAGGATGCGCTATCTCATCGCGTGCCAGAGCAGCGCCGACACCGCTCACCGTTTGGRACAAACCCTGGAGGCTTCATCTCGCTTGGGAACGGCCCCCGAGGACCTGGCGCTGTGGCTGAGCCGCATGGAGAAGGAATTGGGCCAGCAGGATGGCCACCAGGACGGCGAGGAGCCCGCGGTGACCACTGGGGACAGGGACAAGGTGAGGGACACCCTGAACGCCGGAGCATTTTTGGCGTCGCTGTGAACGGGGCGAGCGTCGTCTGGGTTTGAATGAATTTAACGGGAGTAAAATATTTTTAAGTTTTAGCARATTCYTCTTCTTTTTCTTTTTCTTTTTTTATTTGGATTTTTGAGGTAATTTTTTTTTATAGAAAGTGAAAAGAGCAATTTAGTAAATTCTTCTCTTTTTTCTTTTTTTATTTGGGTTTTTGAGGTAATTTCTTTTATAGAG
>NW_026626418.1:8279-9220 GCF_030028575.1 Malurus melanocephalus
CAATTTAGCAAATTCTTCTCTTTTTTTTTTCTATTTGCGTTTTAGAAATATTTTTTTTTATATAGAGAGGAAAGTGAAAAGAGCAATTTAGCAAATTCTTCTCTTTTTATTTTTCATTTCAGCATCGCTGTGAATGGGGGGAGCATGGTCTGGGTTTGAATGATATTAATGGGAGCAAAATATTTTTAAGTTTTAGTAAATTCTTTTTTTTTTTTTTCTTTTCAGCATCGCTGTGAATGGGGGGAGCGTGGTCTGGGTTTGAATGAGTTTAACAGGAGAAAAATATTTTTAAGTTTTAGTAAATTCTTCTATTTTTTTTTTCCTTTTTTATTTGGATTTTAGAGATAATTTTTTTTTTTATAGAGAGGAAAGTGAAAAGAGCAATTTAGCAAATTCTTCTCTTTTTTTTATATTTGAGTTTTAAAGATAATTTTTTTTTATAGAGAGGGAAGTGAAAAGAGCAATTTAGCAAATTCTTCTCTTTTTTTTATATTTGAGTTTTAAAGATAATTTTTTTTTATAGAGAGGAAAGTGAAAAGAGCAATTTAGCAAATTCTTCTCTTTTTTTCTTTCTTTTCAGCATCGCTGTGAATGGGGGGAGCATGGTCTGGGTTTGAATGAATTTAATGCGAGTAAAATATTTTTAAATTTTAGTAAATTCTTCTCTTTGTTTTTTTAATTTGGATTTTAGAGATAATTTTTTTTTGTAGAGAGGAAAGTGAAAAGAGCAATTTAGCAAATTCTTCTCTTTTTTTCTTTCTTTTCAGCATCGCTGTGAATGGGAGGAGCGGGGTCTGGGTTTGAATGATTTTAATGGGAGTAAAATATTTTTAAATTTTAGTAAATTCTTCCCTTTTTTCTTATTTGGGTTTTAGAGATAATTTTTTTTTATAGAGAGGAAAGTGAAAAGAGCAATTTAGCAAATTCTTCTCTTTTTTTTT
>NW_026626419.1:0-1480 GCF_030028575.1 Malurus melanocephalus
TATTCCCGGTGCCCCTGAGCACGGATTATTCCCGGAGTCGCACACTCTTCCCCCATCCCACGCGTCCCTTCCCGCGTTCGGAGCGTTCCCCAGGTCGGAGCGGGTGACGGCCGCCAATCCCCGCAGGGGCCCGGCCCTAAATGTCCCGTTACACGCYGCCCCCATAACTCGGTCCCCGGTGCCCGGAGCAAGGTCAGGGAGCCGTGGCGGCCGCGGGCAGCGATCCGGCGGTGATAAGGGGTGGCCGGAGCGGTAATCAGGCGGTGATAAAGGGATGCCGGGGCAGCGGGGGCAGTGCTTTCCCTGCTCTATCGCTCCCATCTCCCGCTCCGTTCCCCGCGGCTCCCGGGGCGCCCGTTCCGCTCCAGCGCGGGGACACGRAGCAGCCTCCGAGACCTTTTCCAGCCCMRATWATTCCATGATTCCCATGTGCCTTTCCTTGCTTTTGGGGCTCCTGCACACCCCAAACGCTGCTGAGTGCAGGAAGAGCCACATTTTATCCCAAAAAGCCTCCAAGGATTTGTATAAACTGTGGGAAATCCCGTATTTTCTCCGCTGGGATGTGCTGCCCCAGCCGTATTCAAATATCCCATTAAAATATGCTTCATATGGGAATAAAAAACCCGCAYTGGGAATTTCTTATCGCCCCTGAGAGGAACTAAAATCCAATTATCCCTCYAGTCCTGGGCCTGTTCCTGCTCCGCCGACCGTCCCTTATCCCTCCTCAGCATCTGCTTTTGATTTTCCCTTTTTTTGATTGTTTTTCCTCATTTTTTATGCTCTGATTATCTCTCCYCTCACCACATCTCCTCCTCTCCGCCACTTCCCATCTTTTACCTCCATAATTGGGATTTTTTCCCGTCTCCCTTCACCTTCCCTGCCCTGCTCCTATTGATTTATCTCTTATTTATTCATCTCTTTGATTTCACCGTCACCTCTGCATTTGATGCATAAGGAGGGTTTTTAATTACCCCTGAAATCAATTACTGTATTTTCATTCCATTCTGGAATCAAAGGCAACACGAGGATCCTCGACAAGCCTGCGTTGAGTGAAGTTTTGCTTTAATTCTTGCTCCAACTTTAATTTTTGCCTTTAATTTTCCTTCAACTTTAATTTTTGCTTTAACTCTAATTTTTGGTCTATCTTTAATTTTGCTATAACGTTATTTTTTAAAGTTTATAACTTTATATATATAACTGTATAAGCTTATATATATACTATAACTTCATTTTTAAAATTCAATTTAATTTGGTCATTTAATTTCTCCTTCAAACTGAACTTTTTTTTCAATTTTTAACCAACTTAACTTTTCCTTCTTCCTCCTATTTCTCCATGGAATCTCCCTCCCCCAGCTCACCCTGATGCTGCCCCCAAACACTGCAATTCCATCCTGGATGGCATCCTAACCCAGCTCCCATCCCAAGAAAAAAACTGAAAAACAGCACAAATACAAAGACTTTGCTCTTTTTCCATATTTTT
>NW_026626419.1:2702-5089 GCF_030028575.1 Malurus melanocephalus
AAGGATGCAAACATTCCCATCATCACCAAAACACCCCAAACCTGGACTCAGCATCGCAGCCAAACCTCCCCCAGCCCCGAATGTTTGGAACACGAACTGCAGAACCCGTGGGGAACAAACAGAAGTGTTTGCCCGCAATTTCCCGGTGCAGAATCCCGGTTGGAAGCTCAGGGATCCCGGGAATGGAAGGAGAGAGCACAGGGAGGGAGAAAAGGGGGGTCTGAGCCAAGACAAATAAAGAGTTCAAATGGGAAACGATTAAAACTAAACTCAAGTCAAATAAATGGAAAGCGGGGGAGATAAGGCGCGGGCGCCCTCGCTGCCTATTTAACATTCATTGGATTGAATAATCAGGCCTCATTATCTCAAATTGCTGCATATTTGCCCTCAAAATGCTAATTTGAAAGTTGGCTGCGAGCGCCGTCTGCCTATTTTGACTAAAATATGATTTTTGCTTCATTGTGCGGCGCTCGTAGCTCCGGGGGCATTTCCCCTGCGCCAGCCGAGCGGGGAATAGGCAAAAAAAAAAAACAGGGAAGGGAAAAATCACCCAGCATTTATCACCAGCCGGCCGGGGAGGAGAGCGGGGCCCTGCTTTGCGTAGAAATGGCATTTTTAGGCCTCGCAGTGAAATTAAAGGCGTTATCAGGCGCTTTTCGGGATGGACCCTTTATCGCTCATCTCGCGAAGGGAAATGGGAGAAATAATTTGCTTTTATTCTGATTGTTTGGCGGCGCGGGGAGGGCTGGAGGTTCCTCCCTCCCCTCTCCCATCTCCGTGTCCCCCCTGTCCCCTTCACCCGCCCTTCTGGGGGCAAAATCGACGCCCCGGGGCTTTATCCAAGGGATCCCGCATGGAAAATGCGCTCCATTTGATCTCCGGCCGGGATTCAGAGCGTCAATCGCTCGGCGTTATTAGCTTTGTAGAAGTCAATCAATGGATAATAAGGTGGGAATAGCGGGCAGGAGGGATTGGGGTGAGGGAGGGCAGCAACTCCGGGACSGCCTCAATCCCCCGTTAGCGATGCCGGGATTCGCTCCCGACCCCCCCAAATGACACATTTGGGATGCAGAGCTCCCCACGAGCTGTTTGCACAGCAAACTGCAATTGTGCGGGGGATTAAGGGGGCTCGGCGGGCGTGTTGACAAATAAAAGTGGAAATCCGGCGCCATCAATTCCGCGGGCGCCTCSGCGTGTGACAATGACACCGCGGTGACTTTGTGCGGGGCAGATGGAGCGGGCGCTGACCCTTCCCGGCTCCGGGGGGCAGATGGTGGGGAAAGGGGGCACCCACAGAGSAGAGGGGCCCTGGGGACACCGCAAMCCCCTGAGGAGGGTCCCAGGGGGAACTGAAAGGAGTTTGGTCCTGCTGTCCCAAAATCAGAACGTGAAGGATAAAATCACCTTTTCATTGTCCCCAAGGCTGCTGTCCCTTGGGATGGTGGGGACGTGTCCCATATGGGCACCCAAAGGCTCAGCCGGAGCTCACGTGGCTTGATGGCAGCCACACCCCGAGAGGGGACAGCTTGTCACCCCTTTATCCATCGGGATAAACCTCGGGGATAAAATCCTGGCACTGGGGTGTCACAGCCCCGGAGGGTCCCATCCCACTGTCCCATCCCAGTGTGTACCAGCCCAGTTTGTCCCACCCTGCTGTGTCCCATTCTGAAGTCCCATACTGCTGTGTCCCAGGACAGTGTGTTCCACCCCAGGTACGCCGTCCCAGTGTGTCCCAGCCTGGTGTCCTCCCAGCCCACTGTGTCCCCATCCCACTGTCCCATCCCAGTGTCCCCCATCCTGCTGTCCTCTTCCCAGTGTCCCTAACCCTCTGTCTCATCCCATTGTCCCATTCCAGTGCCCTCTACCCAGCTGTGCCATCCGCTGTGTCATCCTGCTGTCTCTGTTCCTCTGTCCCATCCCACTGTCCCCATCCCTCTGTCCCCACCTCACTGTCCCATCCCACTGTCCCCATCCCGCTGTCACATTCGAGTGTCCCCCATCCTGCTATCCTTATTCCAGAGTCCCTAACCCTCTGTCCCCATCCCTCTGTCCCATCCCGCTGTCCCCATCCCGCTGTCCCCATCCCGCTGTCCCCATCCCGCTGTCCCCTCTGTCCCCTCCCGGTGTCGCCGGGTCCCAGCGCGGTCTGGCGTCGCCCTCTGGCGGTCACTGAGGGAACGGCTCCGCCGGGACCCCAAAGGGACCCCAAAGGAACCCCACAGAGACCCCACAGAGACCCCAAAGGGACCCCAAAGGGACCCCACAGAGACCCCTCTTCGGGATCCTCCCCGCGGTGTCTCCCAGGATCCTTCCCAGCTGCGATCCCGATCCCTGGGCTCTCCAGACACCCTCAGTAAGACCGACCCTAAACGGCATTCCCAGTAATT
>NW_026626419.1:5775-7228 GCF_030028575.1 Malurus melanocephalus
AAATGGAGTCCCTAATAACTGGGATATTCTCTAACTGGGATCACTGCTAACTAGGGTATTCTCTAACTGGGATCCCTATTAACCGGGCTATCCTCTAACTGGGATCCCTGCTAACTGGGATCCCTGCTAATTGAGATGTTCCTTTACTGGGATCCCTAACAATTGGGGTGTCCCCTAACTGGGATCCCTGCTAACTGGGGTGTTCCTTATCTGGGGTCCCTGCTAACTGGGATGCTCCCAGTCCCTGTGGATCAGCGATGCTCAGCATCTCTGCCTTTAGGAATTGTACCCAGGTGCTCCAACAGCGTTTTTATTTTTATTTTTTTTTTTGCTGAAGTGGCTCCTTTGGCACCCCAGCATCAGCAGATTTTGGGTGCAGAGYGGGACCAAAGCAGTGTGGGAAGGGCAGGGCAGAAATCCCAGGAGATTCAGCTCCAAAAGCCCCAGAACAGAAATAAGGAAGACTTTGTAGAAAAAAAAAAAATCATCCTTTTTCCTTCAGATATATGGGAAAAAAACTTGAAATATTACAAATCCCTGCAGCCTCAATTCCTGAAGGATCCATCCCATTCCTGGGAAACACATCCCGTTCCTGGGGTGATTAAACCCAGCCCAGGAGGGCCCATCCCAGACCCGGGGGATCCGTTCTGGACCTGGGGGACCCTTCCCAGCACCCAGTTTTGCTGCAGGACATCCCCARTTTGGGATTTGGGCCATATTCTATCCCATATTATTCAGCTGTGAATGTCATTATTTGCAGAAATTCCTCTGTCGGGGCTCTCAGCTTCCCAAAGTTCTTGTGCGAGGAGTTTCTCAGGTCGGGGAAAACTACCAGGGTTTAAAAAATATTTTTTTTCCTTATTTTTTCTGCCTTTATCCCCTCAGACAGCTGGGGTGACCTGTTCCCATACAAGTCCTGCTTGGGAAAACCTCCCTGGAGCTGGGTCAGGTCTGAGGAGGGAAGAAGTGGAGCTGCATATCTTAGGATGCTTAAGGGACAGCTTTGCTCTGCATCCCAAATCCGGGTGTGAGACCTTTAATAACTGGAAAAAGAGAGGATTTTCTTGGGGGCGGATGTGGAATTGCAATAAAACGATCCCACAAGGGACAAGGGTCAGGTCTGGATCCTCCTCAGCCACTTGATGGCAGTGGGTATCCAAACACTTCCCTTTTTTCCAGTCATTTCGGGTGAATTGGTAAAAAATACCCCTTTTCCCTGAAAATTGGGGGTGCCCATGGCAGGGGACCAAAGGGATTCTGTGGGAGCTGGGATGGACAGATGGACAGTGGACAGACGGACAGGGATGGACACAAACCCGAGGGGTGCTGGACTCTGGGATCACCCTCAGCCTTTCCAGGGATCCTGGAGGATCCACACCCTGCCCAGACAGCCTGGCCCAGGCTTAATGAGCAGCTTTGTCATTAATTAGCAGCTTTGTCATTAATTGGCGCA
>NW_026626420.1:0-3562 GCF_030028575.1 Malurus melanocephalus
CTGATGGTTTTTCTCTGAAAGAGCCATTCCAGGTGGAGATTTGGGAATTTTGGGATCTTGATTTTGTGATTTTTCATGGGTTTCATTGATGGTTTTTTCCTGGAGGAGCCGGGTAGGAGTGCCAGGTGGAATTTTGGGAATTTTGGGRATTTTGGGATGGGTGAGATCTCGATTCCCCAAATCCTTTCGATCACCCCTGCAAGCTGTGCGTGCAGGCCGTCATCCTGGCCGTGGTGGCGCAGCTGCGCCGAGACCTGGAGGAGCCGGGGAGGAATTCCAGGTGGGAATTTGGGGATTTCTCCATTTTGGGATTTTTCATGGGTTTTATTGATGGTTTTTCCCTGGAGGAGGCAGAAATCCCATTACAAGTAGGGCTTTTGGGATGGGTGAGATCTCAGTTTTCCAAATTTTCAGGGTTTGAGTGATGGTTTTTCACTGAATGAGCCATTCCAGGTGGGGTTTTAGGGGATTTTGGGGGATTTGGAATCTCAATTTTCTGAATTCTCAGGGGTTTGATTGATGGTTTTTCTCTGGAGGAGCCGGGATGGAGTGTCAGGTGGGATTTGGGAATTTTGGGATCTCAATTTTGTGAATTCTCAGGCATTTCCTGATGGTTTTTCCCTGGAGGAGCCGGGCAGGAGCTCCAGGTGGGAATTTTGGGATCTCGAATTTTTGGGATTTTTCATAAGTTTTATTGATGGTTTTTCACTGGAGGAGCCGGGCACGACTGCCCGGTGGGATTTTTGGGAATTTGGGATCTCAATTTTATGAATTCTTGAGGGTTTGATTGATGGTTTTTCACTGGAGGAGCCGGGACGGAATTCCAGGTGGGAATTTTGGGAGTTTTGAGGTCTTGATTTTCTGAATTCTCAGGGGTTTTATTGATGGTTTTTCACTGGAGGAGCCATTCCAGGTGGGGTTTTAGGGGATTTTGGGATGGGCGAGATCTCGATTTTGTGAATTCTCGAGGGTTTGATTGATGGTTTTTCTCTGGAGGAGCCGGGTAGGAGTGCCAGGTGGGATTTTGGGAATTTGGGATCTCAATTTTGTGAATTCTCGGGGTTTTATTGATGGTTTTTGCCTTGAGGAGCCTTTCCAGGTGGGGTTCTTGGGAATTTTGGGATTTCAAATTTCTGAGTTTATTGATGGTTTTTCCCTGGAGGAGCCAGGGTGAAATTCCAGATGGGGATTGGGGAATTTTTGGGAGACTTCGGATGGGTGAGATCTCAATTTTCCAAATTCTCAGGGTTTTATTGATGGTGTTTCCCTGGAGGAGCCATTCCAGGTGGGGTTATTGGGGATTTGGGATAGGTGAGATCTCGATTTGCTGAATTTCTGAATTCTGATTTTCTGAAATTCGGGAAGAGCCATTCCCAGGTGGGGTTTTTAGGGATTTTGGGATGGGTGAGATCTCGATTTCCCAAATCCTTTCGATCACCCCTGCAAGCTGTGCGTGCAGGCCGTCATCCTGGCCGTGGTGGCGCAGCTGCGCCGAGACCTGGAGGAGCCGGGACGGAATTCCAGGTGGGAATTTTGGGATCTCAAATTTCTAAATTTATGATGGTTTTTCACTGGAGGAGCCATTCCAGGTGGGAATTTTGGGGGATTTGGGAATTTTGAGATCTCGATTTTCCTGAATTCTCAGGGGTTTTCCTGATGCTTTTTCCCTGCAGGAGCCGGGGAGGACTGCCAGGTGGGGAATTTTGGGAATTTGGGATGGGTGAGATCTCAATTTTCTGAATTCTTATGGGTTTTCCTGATGGTTTTTGCCTGGAGAAGCTGTTTCAGGTGGGGTTTTTGGTATTTTGGCCTCGATTTTCTGAATTCTCGAGCATTTCCTGATGGTTTTTCCCTGGAGGATCCAGGAGGGAGTGCCAAGTGGGGATTTGGGGGAAGTTGGGAATTTTGGGATCTCGATTTTGTGATTTTTCATGGGTTTGATTGATGGTTTTTCACTGGAGGAGCCATTCCAGGTGGGGATTTGGGGATTTTGGGATGGGTGAGATCTCGATTTTCTGAATTCTGATTTTCTGAAATTCTGGAAGAGCCATTCCCAGGTGGGGTTTTAGGGGATTTTGGAGGATTTGAGATCTCGATTTTCCGAATTCTTACGGGTTTTATTGATGGTTTTTCCCTGGAGGAGCCGGGCAGGAATTCCAGGTGGGAATTTTGGGATTTTGGGATCTCAATTTGCTGAATTTATTGATGGTTTTTCCCTGGAGGAGCCAGGGTGAAATTCCAGGTGGGAATTGGGGAATTTTTGGGAGATTTCGGATGGGTGAGATCTCGATTTTCCAAATTCTCAGGGTTTTATTGATGGTTTTTCCCTGGAGGAGCCATTCCAGGTGGGATTTTTGGGAATTTTGGGATGGGTGAGATCTCGATTTTCTGAATTTCTGAATTCTGATTTTCTGAAATTCTGGAAGAGCCATTCCCAGGTGGGGTTTTAGGGGATTTTGGGATGGGTGAGATCCCAATTTTGAGAATTGTCGAGGGTTTGATTGATGGTTTTCCATGGAGGAGCCAGGGAGGAGTTCCAGGTGGGATTTTGGGAATTTTTGGGATCTCAATTTTGTGATTTTTCATGGGTTTTATTGATGGTTTTTCCCTGGAGAAGCCAGGATGTGATTCCAGGTGGCGTTTGGGATGGGCACAATCTCAGTTTCCCAAATTCTTGGGGTTTTTATTGATGGTTTTTCTCTGAAAGAGCCATTCCAGGTGGAGATTTGGGGGATTTGGGATCTCGATTTGCTGAGTTTATTGATGGTTTTTCCCTGGAGGAGCCAGGGTGAAATTCAGGGTGGGGATTGGGGAATTTTTAGGAGATTTCGGATGGGTGAGATCTCAATTTTCCAAATTCTCAGGGTTTTATTGATGGTTTTTCCCTGGAAGAACCAGGAATCCTATTCCAACTGGACGAGTTTCCAGTTTTGGGATGGGTGAGATCACAATTTTCCAAATTTTCAGGGGTTTTCCCAATGGTTTTTCCCTGGAGGAGCCGGAGCGAAATTCCAGGTGGGGATTGGGGAATTTTTGGGGGATTTCAGATGGGTGAGATCTCGATTTTCTGAATTCTTGAGGGTTTTCCTGATGGTTTTTCCCTGGAGGAGCCATTCCAGGTGGGGTTTTAGGGGATTTTGGGGGATTTGGAATCTCGATTTTGTGAATTCTCGGGGGTTTGATTGATGGTTTTTCCCTGGAAGAGCCGGGACGGAATTCGAGGTGGGGACTTGGGAGGATTTTGGGATGGGTGAGATCACAATTTTCCAAATTTTCGGGAGTTTTCCTGATGGTTTTTCCCTGGAGGAGCCGGGCAGGACTGCCAGGTGGGGAATTTGGGAATTTTTTTGGGAATTTTGAGGTCTGAATTTTCGGGGGTTTTCCTGATGGTTTTTCCATGGAGGAGTTGGGCCACCATTGCAGGTGGGAATTTGGGATGGGCACAACCTTAATTTCCCAATTCTTGTGGGTTTCTTGACGCTTTTCCTTCTTTTTTTTCCATTTTTTTTCATTTTCCCCCCATTTTTCTCCCCTTTTTCCCTTTTTTTCCTCATTTTCCCCC
>NW_026626420.1:6397-7602 GCF_030028575.1 Malurus melanocephalus
CCTATGGTCCCATGATTTCATTATCCCAATGTTCCTACGATTTCAGGATTTCATTATCCTGATGTTCCCATAATTCTAGCATTTCGTTATCCCATTCTTCCTATGATCTCATGATTTCATTATCCTGATGTTCCTGTGATTCCAGGATTTTGTTATCCCAATGATCCCATGATTCCAGGATTTCATTATCCCAACCTTCCCGTGATTCCATGATTTCATTATCCCAGTGTTCCCATAATTCCATGATTCCTTTAACACAATAGTTTATGATTTCATAAATGGATCCCATAATTTCTTGATTCCAGGATTCCCAAAGGCTGGTGATCTTGAGGGTCTTTCCCATCCTGAGTGATCCCATGATTCCAGGATTTCATTATCCCAATCTTCCCATGATTCTAGGATTTCATTATCCCATAAGTCCATGACCCCGTAAGTTCCTGATTCCAGGATTCCCAAAGTTTGGGATTGGGGATCTTGAGGCTATTTCCCAACCTGAGCGATTCCATCATTCCAGGATTTCATTATCCCAATGTTCCTGTGATTCCATTATCCCAATGTTCCCATGATTCCACGATTTCATTATCCCAATCATCCCATAATCCCATGATTCCATTATCCCAATATTCCCATAATTCCATAATTCCATTATCCCAGTGTTCCCATGGTTCCATGATTCCATTATCCCAGTGTTCCCAATGATTCCATGATTCCATTATCCCAGTGTTCCCACAATTCCATGACCCCATAATTCCCAAATCCCGTCATTCTCAGATGTCAATATTGGTATTTTTTGAGATCTTTCCCCACTGATCCCATCATTCCACAATTCCTTATAGGGAATTGCAGCTCCCGGGCAACTCCACGATCCTATAACTCCGTGATCCCATAACTCCATGATCCCATAACTCTGTGACCCCATAACTCCATGATCCCATAACTCCGTGATCCCATAACTCTCTGATCCCATAGCGCCATGATCCCATAATTCCCAAATCCCACCATTTTCAACTGTTGAACTTGATGCTCTTGGAAACTTTCCCCAGCCTTATTGATCCCATAATTCCACGACCCCACAATTCCCAAATCCCATCATTTTCAGAGGTCGAATTTGATGCTCTTGGAGCTCTTTCCCACCCTCACTGACCGCACCGTTCCCTCCGCGCAGCGACCTCCAGGCCCCTCTGGAAAGCCTGGAATTGGCCTTC
>NW_026626421.1:0-615 GCF_030028575.1 Malurus melanocephalus
TGGGATTTGGGGAGGGAAAATGTCAGGGTTTGGAGGGGAAAATGTTGGGACTGGCGAGGGAAAAAATTGGGATTTGTGCGGGGATTTCTGGGATTGGGAGAAGCAATTTTGGGGGCAGTTTTATGATCAGGGAGAATGTTGGGAGAAAAATACTGGAATTGGGGGGGAATTTGGGATTTGAGGGAGGGAATTTTGGGATTGGGGGGGAAATGTTGGAATTGGAGGAAAATGTTGGGATTTTGGGAAAAAAAAAGTTGGGATTGGGGGAAGAAAATCTCAGGAATCTCACCTTGGGGGGCTGATTTTCCGGCCTTTCAGCCGCTTCTCCCGGAATTCCCGGCGCTGCCGGCGGGAGCGGCGGCCCTGGGAAAACAGATGGAGGTTGGGAAAAGATTTTCTGGGATTTTCCAGGGGGAAATTCCYGAGTTTTTTTGGGAAATTGGGCTCTCACCGAATACATGGCCTTCTCTTCTTCCAARGCTTTGGCGTTTTTGATGGCTTCGGCTTCTTCTTTATCTTTCCTCAGCATCCTTTTCCAGGAGAAAAACAACCAAAATGGGATCAGGGYGGGATTTCTGGGATTTTGAGATTCCCTCTAAAGGGATTTGGAGGAGG
>NW_026626421.1:3050-4537 GCF_030028575.1 Malurus melanocephalus
GGGATTTTGGGGGTTAAAAGTGAGATTTGGGGTAAAAAGAGGGATTTGGGGTGAAAAAAGGGGGATTTCAGGGGAGAAAACGGGGGTTTTTGGGGGCCTCCCCCCTCAGAGTTGCATTTGCGCTCGTCCGACTCCTGCTCCGGAAAAAAATGGAAAACCTGAGGGGATTTTGGGATCAGAACTGGGATTTTGGGGATTAAAGGTGGACTTTAGGGATCAAATAAGAATTTTGTGCTAAAAAATGAGGATTGGGGGAAAAAAAGGGGAATTTGGGATGAAAAAAGGGGGATTTCAGGGGAGAAAACTCTGGGGCCTCCTCCCTCAGAGTTGCATTTGTCCAAGTCCTGCTCCAGGGAGCTGGAAAAATGGGAATTCTGAGGGGATTTTGGGATCAGAACTGGGATTTTGGGGATCTAATGTGGATTTTAGGGATCCAACACAGATTTCATGGATCCCAAGTGGGAATTCTGGGCCTCAAAAAAGGCAATTTTTGGCTCAAACGTGGATTTTTGAGAACGAACCATGGATTTAGGAGTCCCCAAATCAACCCCACCACAAAAACTTTGGGATTTTCTCGGGAATTTTCCTCGGGAATCTTACGTGGGGCTGAGCAGGGTCGGGGTGTACATGGGGATGAAATCCAGGTGGGCTCGGACGTCGAACCTGTCGATCATGTTGTTGGTGTCCCCCTGCCAGGGCATCCTGCCGGGAAAAACAGAGCCTGGGGATTGGGAAAAAAACAGGAATTCCACCCAAAAATTATCACAATTCCACCTTTTCCGTCAGCAAAAAAACGGGAGCGATGGTTCACAAAAAAAAACTGGAATTTGTTTAGATTTATAMGGTAAAAATAGCGTCGTTCCATAAAAAAATTGGGATTTATCCAGATTTTATGGGGTGATCCTGAGAGTTTTCCAGAGGTAAATTCCCACCTGGAATGATCTGAATTCCCACCCAGAATAATCAGAATTCCCTCTTTCAGCAAAATAAAAACGTGAGCGGCAGCAGCAAACCCACCCAAATTTGCCTAAAAACACCCAAATTCCATTTGTGGGAAATCCCAGGATTTATCCAGCCCCCCGGGAGATGATCCCACAGAATTCCCGTTGGGAATTCCCGAGGCAGGCTCACATGTTCACGGGGCTCTCGGCAGCCAAGGCCACGGCAGAATCCAGGTGGACTTTGCAGGCGCGGCCGTGGACCTGCAGGAACTGCGCCGGGTCCTTTTTCTGGGAAAAACGGGAAAAATTCCAAGAGTTAGGAAAAGGGGAGAAAAATGGGAATGATCCCGGGGGGGACGGGAATGGGGGAGAAAAGCCCTGAGGAAATGGGGGATTGGGGAGGGGAGGGAGGGACGGGAAAGGAGCTCTGGAATTCAGGGAAAAAGAGGAGTTCTGGGGCAGAATTGTGAGGAAAAATGGGAATTCTGAGACAGAGCCCCCCAAACTGGGACAGAGACCCCCAAACTGGGACAGGGACCCCCCAAA
>NW_026626421.1:5854-6801 GCF_030028575.1 Malurus melanocephalus
GAATTCTGCCCCAAAATCCCGGGAATTCCCCCCAGAATTCCGGGCGGGATCCCCCCTATAAATATAGTGCAAAAAATGGGGGGAATTTCCTTTCCCGGGGGGGTCCAGCCAGCCCGAGATTGCGGGGAGGGGGAGGGGGAGAAATCCCAAATTTTTGGGATGGCAGGAGGATCCCCCGAATTTTCCTCTGGAATTTCCGGGGATTTTGGGGCGATTTCCCCCCTCTCATCCATCCCCCAAATGCCCCGGGAACATGTGGGACCCCACCAGGCTGGAAATTGGGGGAGGGTCTGCGGTGGGGGAGGGTCCCAAAGGCTCCGTCAGCAACTCCGGACCCGGGAAAACGGAAAATTCGGGAGAAGGGAACAAAGGGGGCAACCCCGGGGGGGCGAAGGGGGCGAAAATTTGGGGAAGGGGCTCCAAAGGCTCCGGGTCCGAGCAGAAAGCGGCGTCTGCGGGGGGAAAAATGGGGAATTTTTGAGGGGAAAATCGGGATTTTGGGGATGGAAATCCGGATTTTGGGGAGGGAAATTGGGATTTGAGGGGAAAATCGGGATTTGGGGGAGCAAATCAGGATTTGGGGGAGGGAAATTTGGATTTTGGGGATGGAAATTGGGATTTGGGGGATCCCGGGGGGGTCTCAAACCACAATAAGGTTCCTGGAGATGGACAGGAGGAGGAAAGGGGGGTTTGGGCAGTCTTATCCCAAAATTTGGGGATTCCCAGAGGGATCAAGGGAATATTTGATATTGGGAAGGGATCTTGGGGGGTTTTCTCCCAAAATTTGGGATCCACAGGGAATTTGGAGGGGGTTCGGGTGGTCCCTCTGGAATTTGGGGAGGWTTTGRGGGGTCCTCACCTGCCGGGGTCAGCGGGATGAAGTGATCCAGGTACCCCGGGGGCTTCTTCCTCCTCTTGGCTTCGATCCCGTACGGATCTGGGGGGGA
>NW_026626422.1:0-1402 GCF_030028575.1 Malurus melanocephalus
TCCCCGCAGAAGGCCGAGTCGGAGGAGCTGGAGTCGCCGAAGCCGCAGGTGAAGCTGAGGCGCACCGTGTCCGAGGTGGTCCGGCCCGCCTCCACCCCGCCCATCATCGCCTCCGCCATCAAGGACGATGACGATGAGGATCGGATCATCGCGGAGCTGGAGGTGAGCTGGAGGTGACACCACCGCTCGGGGGACAGCTCGGGTGGCGTTCGGGGTGCGACAGCCCCGGCACCGGCACGGCGGGCACGGAGCGGTGGCAGCGGCGGGGACAGGAACGACACACCCGGGTCACTCACTGTCCCCTGTCACCTCCGTCCCTCCCTCCCGGGCTTTGAGCCGGAATCACCCGGGTTTGGCACCGCAGGGGGAGGAGGGCGGGGATGGATTTTCCTGGGGTGGCTTTCCCTCAGGAGGGAGAACTGGGGATGGTGACGGTGCAGGGGGACAGGTGACAGTGCAGGTGGCATCAGTGACGGTGCAGGGGGACAGGTGTGACGGTGCAGGTGACATCAATGACGGTGCAGGTGGCATCAGTGACGGTGCAGGTGGGATTGGTGATGCTGCAGGCAGGGAGACTGGACCAGTGATGCTCCAGTGCCAGCTGGGGAGCGGTGACACTGCTGGCCCGGGGACGGTGACACTGCCAGCTGCACGAGGACAGTGACACTGCCAGCAGCAAGGGGACGGTGACACTGCTGACCCGGGGATGGTGACACTGCTGTCCCGGGGATGGTGACACTGCCAGCAGCACAGGGCACGGTGACACTGCCAGCTGCACAGGGCACGGTGACACTGCTGACCAGGGCACGGTGATACTGCCAGCAGCACGGGGACAGTGACACTGCTGGCCCGGGGATGGTGACACTGCTGACCAGGGCACGGTGACACTGCCAGCAGCACGGGCACAGTGACACTGCTGTCCCGGGGATGGTGACACTGCCAGCAGCACAGGGCACGGTGACACTGCTGTCCCGGGACAGTGACACTGCCAGCAGCACGGGGACCGGGGCTGTCTCTGTCCCTGTCGAGCGCCACTCTCGCAGCCGCTGCTGCCGGTCCCGGTGAGGCGGTGGCCGCTCCGAGTCCCCGCGGTCCCGCTGCCCGGCTCTCTCCCCACCGGCCGTGTTTGACTCCCCAGGTGTTTCAGAGGAGCTCTGCCCCCCCTCCCCTCCCCGCTCCCCACCGGGACCCCCTCGAGGCCGCGTCCCCCGAGCCGTGGCCCGGCGGAGCGGCGGTGGCAGCCCAAGGATGGAAGGTAACGGCCCCACGGGGCTGCGCTGTCACCGCCTTCCTCCTCTGCCTCTTCTCAACTCACTGCTGCTTCTTCTCTCTGATTTAACCGACTAATTAACGGCTTTTCCCCGTTAATTGCCTCGCTCGCGGCACTGACACGGCACCGGGC
>NW_026626422.1:2717-6718 GCF_030028575.1 Malurus melanocephalus
CTCCGTGGGGCTCTCCCGGTTCCGTGGGGCTCTCCCGGTTCCGTGGGGCTCTCCCGGCTCCGTGGGGCTCTCCCGGCTCCGTGGGGCTCTCCCGGCTCCGTGGGGCCTCTCCCGGTTCCGTGGGGCTCTCCCGGTTCCGTGGGGCTCTCCCGGTTCCGTGGGGCTCTCCCGGTTCCGTGGGCCTCTCCCGGCTCCTCTCCCGGCTCCGTGGGGCTCTCCCGGCTCCTCTCCCGGCTCTGCCCTCTCGGGCATCCCGTGGATCTCCCTGGGGATGGGAACAGGGAAGCGGGGCAGGAGGAACAGCATTTCCCGGGTGATTTCTTGCCCCTCGGGCTGTTGAAGTTCGGGTGCCCCTGGGGTGGCTCAGCCCCGCTGGAGCTCTGCTCCCACACCAGTGCTCCCAGTTTGTACCAGCGCGGGGAAATCGCGGCTGGACCGTGGCAGCGGGGCTGCCAAAGGCTCGGGAGCTGCAGCAGCACCAGCCCGGGTTTKGCTGTGAAGTTTTTTGCTCCAGTGGGGTGTCAGGTATGGAGGAGGGAGCCGGGCGTCCCCTTCCATCGGGGGTGGATCCCGATGGGATGTGCGGGGTGATCCCGAGCTCTGCCGTGCCCGGAGCCACCGGGGCACCCCAAGAGTTGGCGGCGCCCCGCGATTCCCGCCCAGGCCATCCCCGCCGCCGCCGGCCCCTAACCTGTCTGAATTCTCTACCCAGGAGCCGCCGGCCCCCGCGGCGAGCCGCGCGTTCTCCCTCCCCCAGATCGTGCTCACCGAGTGGGTGTCGGAGCCGCCGTCCCCCGAAGCCGAGCCGGAGCTGTGGCTGCAGCCCACACCCGCACCCGCGGGGGGAAGGAGAGACCGCGGGGCCGCTCCCGGCAGCTCCCAAAAATCTCCGCCGGCGCAGGAACAGCCCCGAGCCCCGCAGCCCCGCGGCAGCACAGCCCGGGCGGTCCCTTTGACAGCCGGGAAGGTCCCGGACGATGAATCGGGGGCTCCGGACGCGGGGGACAGCGGCAGGAATTGTCCCCGAGGTGCGGGGTCTGCAGAGGCCGCGCTCCGCTCCGTCCGCGCCGGGATCGCTCCCCAAATCGCCGGCGATGGAGCTCCCCAAGGCGGAGCCAGGCTCCTCCCCGGACACTCCAAAGCCGCCTGGAGGGAGCCGAGCCCGGCCTGCCCGGTGCCGCTGCCCGGAGCTCCCGGCGCTTGGGATCCCTCCCCGCGTTCCCTGGAGCCGATCCCCGCCTGCCCCGGCCCCGCCGCAGCTCCGCGATGGCACCGAGGGGCTCCGGCCGCTCCTCCGGGCCGGGACGAGGTGGCCGAGGTGACCGAGGAGCTCTGCGGAGGCCGCTCGTCCCCTGGGACCCCTCGCAGCCGCGACGTTTACGAGGACACGTACCAGAGACTGGACAGCCTGGAGGAGACCATCCGCGAGCTGGAGATGACCATCAGCGAGATCAGCGGCCACCCCGCCGTGGAACTGGCGTTCCCCAAGGACGCGCCGGGCTCCGGGGAGCCCGAGAAGAGCCGGGGCCACCTCGGGCACGGAGACTGCGAAGATGAGGCCGCTCTGGACCTGAGCCCGGCCCCGAGCAGGACCAAGCCCCCGCTGCTCCCCAAGCCGCAGCTCTGCCCCGGCACGGCCCAGGTTCATTTTCTCTTCTCCCCCGTGCCCTGCTCTGCCCTGGAYTCGCTCTGGTGTCTCTTCCTCTGCCTTCTCCCTCTCTGTGACTCCACCTCCAGGAGGAAAACGRCTCTTCCTTTTCTCCCTGTCACTCGGAGGGGCTCGGGAAGGGCAGGAAGGGCAGGAAGGAGTGAGGCAGGGGCTGGCAGCGGGACGGGAGACGGGGCCGGGCGGTGCTGGCTGATCCCAGCCCGGAATCAGACCCTGCATGAGGCGGGTCCTTCCGCCCTGGCGGGTTTGTGGTGCTGGTGAGGAGCACCAAGTCCAGGAAGGACATCCCAGGGGGTCCAAGAGCATCCCAGGGGGTCCAAGAGCATCCCATGGGGTCCAAGAGCATCCCATGGGGTCCAAGAGCATCCCATGGGGTCCAAGAGCATCCCATGGGATCCAAGAGCATCCCATGGGGTCCAAGAGCATCCCATGGGATCCAAGAGCATCCCATGGGGTCCAAGAGCATYCCATGGGGTCCAAGAGCATCCCATGGGGTCCAAGAGCATCCCATGGGGTCCAAGAGCATCCCACGGGATCCAAGAGCATCCCATGGGGTCCAAGAGCATCCCATGGGGTCCAAGAGCATCCCATGGGGTCCAAGAGCATCCCAGGGGGTCCAAGAGCATCCCACGGGATCCAAGAGCATCCCAGAGGATCCAAGAGCATCCCAGGGGGTCCAAGAGCATCCCAGGGGGTCCAAGAGCATCCCAGGGGATCCAAGAGCATCCCATGGGGTCCAAGAGCATCCCAGAGGATCCAAGAGCATCCCAGGGGGTCCAAGAGCATCCCACGGGATCCAAGAGCATCCCATGGGGTCCAAGAGCATCCCATGGGATCCAAGAGCATCCCACGGGATCCAAGAGCATCCCAGAGGATCCAAGAGCATCCCAGGGGGTCCAAGAGCATCCCAGGGGGTCCAAGAGCATCCCAGGGGGTCCAAGAGCATCCCAGGGGGTCCAAGAGCATCCCAGGGGATCCAAGAGCATCCCATGGGGTCCAAGAGCATCCCACGGGGTCCAAGAGCATCCCACGGGATCGGCCAGCGCTGGGTGCTCCGGGTGCTGAAGCAGCGCCCTCGGTTTCACCATTTTGCATAAAAATCCTCTTCCCTCGCGAGCGGCAGCCCGAGCCCGGCAGATGTTTCTCCCGATTAAACCTCGGGCTCCCCGCAGCCATCCCAAATGGCTCCCTGCTGGAATCCTGCTGGAATCCACGGAATCTCTGGGGAAAACAGGGAGAGGGAAAGGCCCTGAGCTGCGCTGCGACACCAACCCGCTCCTTTATGAGCAGCCGGCTCTGGGGRTGAATCCCTGTTCCGTTTGGGGCCGTTCTTCCCCCCTCGGGGGCTCTCGCTGGGTGAACGGGGGCGTTCTGAAAACTTTCCCGTTGGTTTTTTCCCGGGAAACGGGAAATGAGGCTGCGGGCTGGGTTTATGGGCGGGACTGGGGCAAAGCCAGGCTCAGGGTTAGGCAGGACAGGCGGTGTTGGGTCGGTCCTAAAGCAGAGCGGGGCAGGGCGGGGGTGGTGTCCCCTCCCAGGACTCGGCGTGTCCCGGGAAGGTTCCAGYGCCGGGATCCCGGGGCTGCTGTGCCTCAGGCACTCGGGGACTCGGGGCTGTCTCAGCGCCAGGATTTGGCTCTGATGATCCCCGTGGGTCCCTTCCAGTTCGGGATATTCCATGATTTTCTGGTTTCCGGTGCTGTGGGGTGCAGGAACCCCCGTGTCCCCCAAACTGAGGATCCCAGGGGTTCACCCGTGCCGAGGATGTCCCAACCCGGGCTCTCCGGGCTGGCACGGGACAGGCAGAGGCCACCGGGAGGGGACACTCGGGGGACACTCGGGGTGCGTGGCAGAGCCCTCGCTGCCGCTCTGGCGAATCTCTGTATCCGCGGCCGTCAATAAACTCCTCTGTGTTCCCACTGCCGCCGYTCCCACCTGGACTCTGCTTCCGTCTGCCGCCGCCTCTTTCCCTCTCTCTCTCGGCCCCGCGGGGCCTCCCCCGCCCTCGGTGTCCCGCTGTTTGCCGTGTSTGCCCCAAACTCCCTCCGGGCGCTCCCGGTAAGTCCCGGCGGGTTCGGACCGCGGGCCGCGCTGGCCCGCCATCGCGGGGCATTTCCAGGGATTTTACCCGATTTTAACCCTTTCCCCGCGGCTTTTCTGTCCCGCAGAGCGGAGTCTCCATCCCGGCCATGAAGGTGGTGAACCCCGCGTCGCGGCTGAAGCAGAGCCAGCAGGGCAGCCCCGACAAGGGCAAACACCTCAAACAGCGCATGGAGTACATGCGGATCCAGGGCCAGCAGCAGCAGGTACTGCACCCCTGAAACCGCCCGGG
>NW_026626423.1:0-991 GCF_030028575.1 Malurus melanocephalus
GATCCCTTTCCCTGCACATTCCACGTGGAACCCTTCCAGAGCACAGCTTTGGTGTCCCAGTCCCTGCCAGGGTCCCACAGCAGCCTGAGGAGCCCAGCCCAGCCCATTTCGGGTGACACRGGGGACAGGGACCTGCCCCGCCACCCCTGTGCCAAAACAAACAGCTCCCAGCCTGGAGGACAATGTCCCCAAGGGCCACCGTGTCCCCTCCACAGGTCCCTGATGGGAACCAAGCCAGTGACARCCCCAGATCCCGGAGCAAAGCAACCCACAGATGATTGAAAGCGATAATGGGTAAAAAAGGCATTAACGGTGCAAGGAAGGATCCACAAGGTGGGGCTGGAAGTTTGTCYGAAGGTTTGGATTTGGGGAGCAGAGCAGGGGGATAGGAAGGTKCAGGAGGGGATCCAACCGTTCCTATGCCACCGGTAAAGCTTTAAGAACAGCAGGGAAAACCTCGCTGGCAGCAAAGCACTGCTAAAGTTAATTCCTTAAATAAATCAAACCCGGCCAGGGTGAAATGACTGCAGCTCCTTCTCTCTTTGGGGTTATTTGCCGGCATCCCAAGCCCGGATCAAGCCCCAGCTCAGCCGGAACCGGGCGGGAGTGTCCCGGCTGCCCCCGGGGAAGGAGAGCAGTGGCTCGGGGGGCACAAACGGGGCCAGCCGGGGTCACCGTGTCGTTACCGGCGTTGTTGACGAGGAGCAGGCGGCCGAAGGACGCGTCCTGCAGCAGCTCCCGCACGGCAGCCGATGCGGTCCGCAGCCCCTCCTCGCAGCCCAGATCGGCGGCCACGTACTGAACGCGCAAGCCGCCGCTCCCGGTGTCGCTGCCGGTGGTGGCCCCGGCGCTCAGCTCGGTCGCCAGCTCGGCCAGCGGCTCCGCGGAGCGCGCCAGCAGCAGCAGCGCCGAGCCCGGGCCGAGCCGCGGGGCCAGGAGACGCGCCAAGCTCCGGCCGAAGCCGCGGGAAGCGCCCGTCACCACGCAGGCG
>NW_026626423.1:2469-4235 GCF_030028575.1 Malurus melanocephalus
CGGGGAACGGGAACGGGAGCGGGAACGGGGAATGGGAATGGGAACGGGAACGGAACGGGGAATGGGAATGGGAACGGGAATGGGAACGGGAATGGGGAATGGGGGCGGGATGGGGAATGGGAACGGAAACAGAATGGGAACGGGAACGGAACGGGAACGGGAAACGGGAATGGGAACAGGGAATGGGAACGGGAATGGGGAACGGGAACGGGAATGGGGAACGGGAACGGGAACGGGATGGGAACGGGAATGGAACGGGGAACGGGGAATGGGAACGGGGAATGGGAACGGGGAATGGGCCTGGGAACAGGAAAAAGAACCGGAGCGGCATCAGAACCAGCCACAAGAACGCCAACGGGACCCGAACAGGTTTGGTAATGTGGCTGCGTCCCTGGGCCCCGCCTCCCCACAGTGACCGCTTTTGGGCTTTCCCTCAAAATGTTTTTCTCCAGTGCACTTTTCAATATCTTCGCAATTTTTTTAAAAATCCATGTTTTTACTCCTTTATATCCATATATTTTTTTTTTCTTCCCCACCTCGGATGTAAATTCCCTTTTATTGCGCCTGCCCAGCCTTGTCCCCTTGCCACCCCCCACCCCAACAAATCCTTCACTCCCCTTTTCCCTCTGCAATCCCGATTTTTAGCACCCACCACWGCCACTTTATTAGGAAGTGAAACCCCTGTCAGATCACAAAAAGCCCTGAAAATCCTTTCCAAAAATCAACATCTCTCTGCAYGAAGGTGAAAACAACTTTCAAGGARGGTTTTTCCAAGSAATACCTGKTTTGCACGGAATGAGCTGRCAGCAGGGTTTGSTTTCCCAGCTGTTCAATTCCAAAGCCAGATGGTTCCAGGCAGGTAACCGAGCAGGATTTCACTCCATTAAGCAGCCCCAGACTGGGCTGGAACCCTCCAGCGCTCTAATAAAGCATTAAAAATTCATAGCATGGCAAAAACCCAAGAGTGCTATTTGTTTTGCTAAAGCAAATCTTACACATTCGGCGAAATTAAGATCATCAGCAAAAAAAAAAAAAAAAAAAAAAAGACAGCAAATGTGTATTTTTTTCACAAGTAGCTTCTTGATGGCAGAACTTGCTTCTGTCACTGCCAGTTCCCCTCTTCCCACTTTGGCAGCTCCAGTTTCTTGCATCCATCACGATTCCTGCTCTGATTCCAACTGGGAATGGGCAGTGTTTTACTGGATTTTCCTTCCAGCAGCCCAATTCTTCCATCTGACCAGGCTGCAGGAGATTCCTGATCCCTGGAAGTGTTTGAGGGGACTTGGAATGACCTTTGGAATGTGTTCCTGTCCATGGCAGGGCTTTGGAATGAGATGGGATTTAAGGTCCTTTCCAACCCAAACCATTCTGTGGTTCTGAGTAGGAGAGAGGGTTTGGGAAGGATTTTGTTTTTAGGTGAGCAAAGTTGATTGTGCTAAAATTAATTAAACAAAAAAATTAAAAATCAGGGGGAGGGAAGTGGTGACCAAATGAAGAGCAGGGAAATAATCATGGAGTTCCAGGATGGTTTGGGTGGGAAGGGATTTCAAAGCTCATCCCACTGTCTCAGGGTGCTCCAACCCAGCCTTGGACATTTCCAGGGATCCAGGGGCAGCCACATCTTCTCTGGGAATTCCATCCCAGTCCCTCCCCACCCTCACAGGGAGGTTCAATCCCTTAAATGTTGCTCCACATCCCTCCCATCCTGGCACAGGGGGGACTCTGTGCACTCCCAGCTCATTGGAGCTGGATCTGGAACAGGGAAT
>NW_026626423.1:5524-6825 GCF_030028575.1 Malurus melanocephalus
TTTCAGCCTGGCTTGGCTTTGTGCCCATCTGTCMCTGCTGGATTGAGGGGAGGAGAGCACAGAGGAACCTGGAACATCCTGCAGGGAGAGGGGAAAAGGGAAAGGAAGGAGAAATATCAGGAGATGTTGCAGGACTTCAGCAAAAAATGAAACCCTGACTGAACACAAYAAGCAGGAGGTTGTRAARATTTAAAAAAAAAAAWGGAAATAAATTATTATGATGGTCGAGGGATTCAGGATAATTKGTTCTGGATTTGGGAAGTCATGGACAGAGGCAGATTGTTGAACCAGAAAGGAATTTGCACGGAGGCTCCTCCAGCTTTCTTACCCATCACTTTGATTTTTTAGGAAGTTTTGGGCCACTGGGGAAGTTCTGGAAGCTTGGAAAACACTGCAAAGTCACTCATTAAAAAAGGGAAAGTTTTTAAAGCATTATCAGGCTGTTGTTAGCTCCATAAAACCCAATTATATGGAACTTCATTAGGARGAAATGAAGGGAACACAAAAGGGTTAATGGCAGCCAGATGGGTTTARGGAAAATAGGATCTGTCAGGCAAAGCCAATCTCATTTTTTCAAGGATTATGAGCTGGGAAGAGCCATCTTTGCTGCATTTGTGTYGGTCTTGCCTGACAATTTGATTAATAAATTCCAACAATACACATTCAGCTTGTTTATGTCAGTGACTGGGGAGAAGAAATAAATAAACTTAATAAATAAACTTSTTGTGGACAGGCTCACAAATGGGACAAACTGTGTGGGACAGCAAATAATAAGGACAAATCCCAGGCAGATGCCAGCGATGAATATTCATGTGAAGGTGACCAAATGCCACGTGTTTGGGGACAAAGGAGGAGCTCAAAGGTGTTTTGGGGATTAGAGCACCTTTATTTCCTTCTTCAGCCTGGARAAGGGAAAATTCCACGGAAACCTCATTGCAGTTTTCCAGTACTTAAAGGAGTTATAAAAAAGAGGGAGTGCAATTTTTACATGGGTAGATGGTGATAGGACAAGGAGATGGTTTTAAACCAGAAGAGGAGAGGTTTAGATGGAATATTGGGAAGGAATTCCTGACTGTGAGGATGGTGAGGGGCTGGGATGGAATTCCCAGAGAGGCTGTGGTTGTTCTTGGATCTCTGGAAGTGTCCATGGATGGGTTGGACATTGGGGCTTGGATCCACCAGGTGTCCCTGCCATGGATGGGGTGGGACTGGGTGATGATTAAAATCCCTTTAAACCAAACCCTTCTGTGATTTTAGATTCCCATCTCAGTGTTTAACCCCTTCGTAGCACAATCTCCTGG
>NW_026626424.1:0-1340 GCF_030028575.1 Malurus melanocephalus
CCCCGTGGCCCAGCTCCTGCAGCGCTTCCTCTGGCCCAGCACCTCCTCCAGCACAGGTAGGGCTGAGCCTGACCCTGAGCCCGACAGCGCTCTGGGGACACGCTCTGGGGACATTCCCGGCCATTCCTGCCCGGAGACTCCCCGGCGCTGAGCCATCACCTCTCCCTGTGCCCTGTGCCTGCAGCTGTGACTTCAGGCGGGGCCGGCTCCAATGGCCACAGCCTGCCCAGAACAGCCAAGCCCTCGGGGACACCTTCGGCTGGTGGCAGCACCTCAGATGGCAGCGTCCCCATGGATGTGGACACCAGCCCATGTCTTGACATCAGCCTGGCCACCGATGTGACCATGGAGGATGTTACAGCAGCAGTCCTGGACATCTCACTGGCCACTGATGTGTCCATGGATGGGGATGATCCTTCAGTCCTGGACATCTCACTGGCCAGTGACGTGTCCATGGATGGGGATGATCCTGCAGTCCTGGACATCTCACTGGCCACCGATGTGTCCATGGAGGATGTTACAGCAGCAGTCCTGGACATCTCACTGGCCAGTGACGTGTCCATGGACGGGGATGATCCTGCAGTCCTGGACATCTCACTGGCCAGTGACGTGTCCATGGATGGGGATGATCCTGCAGCCCTGGACATCTCTCTGGCCACTGATGTCCACATGGAGGAGGACACTGCCACCGTTGGCAACAATCTCGTGAGCGGTGATATGTCACCAGCCACCAGTGTCCCCATGGGCAAGGGCACCGGCCCAATGGGTAACACCACCCTGCCCACGGCCATCAGCCCCAGCCACTCCACTGCAGGTGTCCACGCCACCAGGGACCCTGTGGTGACCCCAGCCAGGAGACAGACATGGAAGCACTTGACCTGCTCCCAGAGTGACCCCAGTAGTGTCCCCCTGCCCAAGGACTCTGCAGGCACCAGTGACACCAGCCCCCCACGCAAAATCCCCCGGCTCCAGGGGCCTGGCACGGTGCCACACCATCAGTGCAGAGTCCCCAAGATGGCCCAAGCGGTCCTGAGCAAGGAGCACGGCAGCACTGCTGTCGTGAATGCTCAGGATCAGCACCGGGATGCAGGGACGGACCTGCCACCACCCAACAGCAGCGTGAGGAAATGCTGCAGAAGGGTGGTAAAGCGTGGGAAGAAGGGAAAGAAGAACCCTCATCCCACGCCGGAGGGACAGGTCAAGGCTTCCACAGGCAGAGCTGGGGCTGAAAAATAGAATTAGGATTTTTAGCTGCTTCCATCGTTTGGGGATGGAGGCAGAGGCTCCCATCGTTTGGGGATGGGGCCTTTGTATTTTTGATTTTATAGGGGTAGGTGTAG
>NW_026626424.1:3286-4572 GCF_030028575.1 Malurus melanocephalus
GATTCCAGTGAGATTCCAGTCCTGCAACAGCTCAAAAATGTTTGGTTTTCTTGTAATTTTCGCAGGAATGCAGTAAGAAAATGCTTCTCTTTCCATTTGAGGTGTGGGTTACAGATGGAAAGAAAGGATAACTTATTTTTGTGGGAGGAGAGGAGAAAGCACAATGCCATAGACAAGGATTTAAAGAAAATCCCAATTCTCTCAAGGGGAAAATTAAATTTTGCTTGAAGATCTTCTATGAAACACTTTGTGGTGTCTTTATGGTTTCAGTCTCTTAAATGAAGATTTCCATGATTGTCTGCCCTAGCCATGGAATTGGAGTTCACTCGAGCCTGTTAAAGCACTAAATTCCATTCCAACCCAGGAACGATCACTCAAATGAAAAAGCACTTTCTCCAGCATGTGGAGAAATGTTCCCATGAAATGTATCAAAACCATAACAATTGGCCTAAAAAGACACCAAAATTTGACAACCAAATGGAGCAGCTGCTATCATGTATAATTGTCTCTTATCCTCGCTGCATCTTCTGCAGTAGTCGCCGTGTACAGAACAGAGACAGCGTGGCCCTCGCGTGTGCAGATATTTTCATTCTTCTAAAGTACAAACAAAATGTCTCTCAGTGATGTTCAGATGTTGAGAGCAGCAGAAAAAAGCAAGACTTTTTTTTTTTTTTATCAGGGTATCAAACACCTGAATTAATGAAATTAAAAGAAAGAACAGATTAGGATGAGAATGTAACTAATTTATTTCCATACAGCTTTCTGTCATTTTACAACTTGACTTGAAGTGGTTGGTTTTTGGCTTTTTTCACTTTCCTTTTCCTTGTCAGAAATAAAAAATCCTCAAGAGAAATTTGATAGAGGATTCCCACTTCTCTCAGAATAGTTTCTAATGTGGAGTTGCAGTGTAGCAATCAAATGAAAGAAGATTGTGCACATCACAGGTCACAGACCAACTGAGCTGCAGGAATCTGATCTCCTTGAAAAATCATCTGGTAATTATTTTTCCGATAACAGCTAAACAAGTCAGCTCCTGAATTTGTTCAGCAAATTAGGAATCCTAACCATTGATGTTTTCTGCCACAGCAGTGATGTGTTGATTTTGACTATTCAGTTTAATTGTGTCTCTTTCGCTCAGAGGATTCAATCCTGCATTCACCATGGSAGCCAGAGCAGGTTTGGCCTCCCATTTCTTCCTCTCAGGGAGGGAACCCTTTTTGCCTTCTCGTGCTTCTGGAGCTGTTGAGATGAGTCTCTAATGTGCCAGATGTTCCTGGAGCTGCTGG
>NW_026626424.1:5472-6640 GCF_030028575.1 Malurus melanocephalus
GGATTTTAGGAAAAGGTTCTTCCCCCAGAGGCTGGTGGGGCACTGAACAGGCTGCCCAGGGAATGGTCACAGCCCCAAGGCTGCCAGAGCTCCAGGAGCGTTTGGACAACGCTGTCAGGGATGCACAGGCTGGGATTGTTGGGGTGTCTGTGCAGGGTCAGGGCTTGGATCAAGAGTGCAGGTGAGCCCCTTCCAGCTCCAGACATTCTGTCATTGTCACTCTGCTTCACCCTTTGTGTCCCCACCAAGGGCTGGCACAACTCTTGTGGCTGGGGCAGGACACAATGGGGACCCCAGCACTGCTGGCTCTGTGACACAACAATGGCAGCCCCAACATTCCATCCCTGGAGACGCTCCAAGAGCCGCGGCCAGAGCTGTGTCCTGTCAGCAGAGCTGAGCGGGCGGCGAGCGTGAGCGACCATGGCCCTGTCAGCTCTGTGGCACCGCTGTGGCAGCTGGAGCTCCCCCGTGGCCCAGCTCCTGCAGCGCTTCCTCTGGCCCAGCACCTCCTCCAGCACAGGTAGGGCTGAGCCTGACCCTGAGCCCGACAGCGCTCTGGGGACGCGCTCTGGGGACATTCCCGGCCCTTCCTGCCCCAGAGACTCCCCGGAGCTGAGCCCCCATCTCTCCCTGTGCCCTGTCCCTGCAGCTGTGACTTCAGGCGGGGATGGCTCCAATGGCCACAGCCTGCCCAGAACAGCCAAGCCCTCGGGGACACCCTCGGCCAGTGGCAGCACCTCAGATGGCAGCGTCCCCATGGATGTGGACACCAGTCCATGTGTTGACATCAGCCTGGCCACCGATGTGACCATGGAGGATGTTACAACACCAGGACTGGACATCTCACTGGCCACTGATGTGTCCATGGACGGGGATGATCCTGCAGTCCTGGACATTTCACTGGCCACTGATGTGTCCATGGACGGGGATGATCCTGCAGTCCTGGACATCTCACTGGCCACTGATGTGTCCATGGATGGGGATGATCCTACAGTCCTGGACATCTCTCTGGCCACTGATGTGTCCATGGATGGGGATGATCCTCCAGTCCTGGACATCTCTCTGGCCACTGATGTCCACATGGAGGACGACACTGCCACAGTTGACAACAATCTCGTGAGCGGTGACATGTCACCAGCCACCAGTGTCCCCATGGGCAAGGGCACCG
>NW_026626425.1:0-923 GCF_030028575.1 Malurus melanocephalus
TTTCTTCAGTAGCTGCTAACTCATCCATAGGATACTGAGGACTGTATTAGTGTGCCTTTGCTGAGAAGGAGATCAGTGATGATGGTTCCACCATCAGCAGTATCACACCATTTCAAACTACAGCCTCCTTCTTAAAAAGCTTCATTTTCAAAGAGAKAGGAAACAAGGAGTTTCTGGAATTCAAGCTCTTAAAAGGAATTAAGTTAGAAATAAAATCTAGACAGCCAGAGTACTTGAAAGCTTGTGTAAATGTTGATCTAAAAGTCAAGTACTATGCAATACTAAGCAATTTGGGAGAATTAGCATATGATCTATGTAGAACATGATTTCTTCATTCATGTTAGAGTAGCAGTGGTTGGCATAGTCCAGTGAATTGGTTAATYGATGCTCTAAATTTGATTTGTAAAATCACAGCCAGGTTCTTTTTGCTCGATACTGCAAAAGGACAAGAAAACAGATCCCCATTGCAGAAAAAAAGGAAATTCCAACTGGATATAAAGATGAAAGAGTCAAAATGAGAGGRATGAAGCATTAGAATAGTTTTCACAGAGAAGTTCCAGGATMTTCATCTTTGGAGATTTTCAAACCTTAAGTGAGCAAGGCCCTGTGAAACCTGCTCTGTGTGCAGTTTAGAAAAGGTTAGACTATTTGACCTTCAGAAGTCCCTTCCAAACTCAGTTTTTTTGTGGTTCTAGAACTACCAGGCTTATTTGCATTATGCCCTTCTAGGCATAACAC
Source organism: Malurus melanocephalus (assembly GCF_030028575.1). Lineage (NCBI taxonomy): Eukaryota > Metazoa > Chordata > Aves > Passeriformes > Maluridae > Malurus > Malurus melanocephalus. The sequence goes on from NW_026626425.1 coordinate 739, forward strand.
ATTCTTCATCCAGCTTAACAAGGAGCAAAATTCTATACTATAAATAGCAGTTGTCAGATCTAGAATAGAAATTGCTGGGATATATTTAAGCATTCACMGCTTTTTGATCTTCCRTATCAGGAAGACAGAAGAATGAGCTGCACTAACAGCAAGATGTGAAAGAAGATACAGGAAGTGAATTGAGA
>NW_026626425.1:1616-2611 GCF_030028575.1 Malurus melanocephalus
AGCCACTGAACCCACTGAGAATAAGGAACAATCTGATTCTCCTCCCACRCCCCATGGTTTCTTGGGAAAGCGTTCCTACCACTTGCCTTGAGAGGTGAAGAGGCCTGGCAACCTGCAGCTCCCATCTTGTAAAAGTGCATTAAAGGTGGCTCTACTTGAGCAGTTTTGTGTGCAAAAAAYGGGCCTCTGTAGCATGAATTTGTTTTGCATTTGAGCTTCTGGGGTGCACTCAGCTCCTAAAGCAATTTCTTTCCCTGGTGGAGCTTAGTCATGTGAAAGGAACTCATCTGGATTTTGCARTGTGTCCCTGGAGCTGGTGCTCCGCACAGGCATAGGACGGGCGTCCTGCAGCAACTCCTGGCTTGCAATGCCACGGTGAGGTCATGCAGTCCTGGAAGTGCAACAGATTGCATCCCATCATTCTGTGGTCCCTCCCTCCTTGCATCGCAGCTATGGGCCCTGGGAATGTGCTCCATGATTGGAATTGCTGCTCTCTGCAGTGCATCATCCCMAAAAGRTCCCATAAACCCTGCTGAGGTTCGGGTTTGGAGTGGAGCTGATAAATCAGAGCTGGTGRGTGGGGTTTTGGCTTGAGCAAGGCTTTTCAGTAGAGCRTGAGGATACTGAGGAGACAACTAATGAAGCARCAAATGAATGGCATCAGGGATATCCTGCCTTGCTACACTTCTTTATACAAATAAATTATGCTTAAATCAATTAGCTATTTATTGATTCATAAGGGTATTGTTCTTTTTTATTTATTTCCAGGTGTTACTTGAGTGAAGACAGATTGTGATAATAATGACTAGTGCTTTTTCTTTTAATTTGCTAAGCCATATCAGCATTCAAAAATGTTATATTGGGGACTGCATGAAAAGTGTATTTTGTTGTGAGAACAATAGCAGGCACTTAGCTTAGGACTCCTACTAACCCTGGACTCTCCTATAAAACTTTCATGAGTAAATGAGTTGTACAATGCATTTTTCTAATAGTCT
>NW_026626425.1:4371-5442 GCF_030028575.1 Malurus melanocephalus
GAAGGAATGGGATGCTCCAACTTCAGACTTCTTTTCAGATACCCCTAGTTCTCCTTAAAATCAAGATCCTCCAGAGAATGAATTTCTGACGTGAAAGAARCTTTAAGGTTTAAGATGAAGTTTCTGTGGGAAATGCCTATTTATTCTGAATTTCTCTTGAAAAACATTCTTAATTGATGAAATTTATGCACCCTATGCCATGATATTTTATTTTTCTTTATTATTTATGTTTTTCTAATATTTTTAATTCTTTTGTGTCTGTGTGTTTGCATTCAAATATATACACTGAGATCAGAGTCCTGTTTTGAACTCTGAGATACTCTGGTGGGAGTTACAGCCATATATCACTCTTTTACAAAAGGGTGACAWAYTAATATTGATAGGAAGGTGTCAGTGCTTTTCTGTAGGGTGTAGGTACTCATACTTTTCTCTAGGCTGTGATTCCCTTTAAATCCCAAGACCTCGATAATGGCATGCAGTTGAGCCCACTGAATGGGAATCCAGCAGATAGCATTTTTTAAAACAGCTGTTGATATTTTCTGGCATTGAAATGGTAGGAACATTTAATAAACACATGTATTCTTAGTTTAGCCAAGACACGCTTTATTGTGCACTAGAATTTTCAAACTGTGTAGATATCCATTAAAAATTCACTGGACATTTGTGCTTTTGTATAACCCCACGAAGTCCTTAGTTGCATCCTAAATCAGTTACATACCTACAGAAATCTGGCCTTTAGAGGTGAAAGAATCTTGGACAATGGCCCTATTGTTAATCATTATTTCCAGTATAATGTAACAAATGTTCTAACCTTGAAAGGAGGCAGGGGAGTAAAACCCTAGCCTGCCTCCTTATCCTTTTTCCTTCCAGGTTTTATTCTTTTACAGCTGTAGCAGTACAAAGCAGCTACAACTAAGAMTATGAATCACCACTGCTATCGTCATTAACATAATGCCCATGTGTAGATTTATCTGCAGACTTTCAGTTTGATAAACTGTTGGCATGTAAATATTTCCTTGAAGAAATTCCAGTCCAGATGCTTTTGTTTATAAATCTATCAATGGTTAACAC
>NW_026626426.1:0-4045 GCF_030028575.1 Malurus melanocephalus
TTCTGGTGGGGTTTTTGGGGTCCAGGGGGAATGTTCAGAGGGGTCACAGGGGGCTATTGGGGGTCCAAGGGGTGCTAGGAGTCCCGAGGGGGATTTGGGGGGTTCAGTGGGGATTTTGGGGGTACCAGAGGGAATTTTTGAGGGGTTTTGGGGTTACCTGAGCGATGCTGGTGGCAAAGGTGGGGACCCCATGCCAGGTATAAACTTTCTCACTCCGCACAGGCAGCGTCAGCGTGTTCAGGGAGATGCTGGAGGGTTATTATGATCATAAGTACAGTTGTGGTTATCTCATTGTAATGGTCATCTCATGGTCATGGTCCTCTCATGGTCATAGTTGTGTCCAGTTCATTGGATGGTCGTGGTCAACTCATGTTTGTCCCACGGCCATCTCATGGTTTAGGTCATGTCATGGTCTTGATCATCTCATGGTCATGGTCATGTCATGGTCACAGTCGTGGTCATTTCATGATTGTCTTGTGTTCAACGCATGGTCACAATCATATCACAGTCATCTCACAGCTATGATTGTGTCATGGTCATCTTGTGGTCATCTCATGGTCATGGTCATTTCCTGATCGTCACCATCTCATGCTCATGGTCATCTCATTGTTACAGTCATCTCATGGTCACAATCACATCATGGTCCCCTCATGGTCACCCCATGGCCATCTCATGGGCATGATGATCTCATGGCCATGGTCGTGTTGTGGTCATCTTATGGTCATCCCTTATCACAATCATCACATGCCCAGGATCATCTCAGGGTCATCATTGTATCATTGTCACAGTCATGGCCATCTCTTGGTCATGGTCACCTCCTGATCACCATCATCTCATGTTCATGGTCATCTCATCATCACTGTCACCTCATGGTCATGATCATCTCACAGCCATGGTCATGTCAGGGCATCTCATGCTCTCATCTCAGGGTCATTACATAGCCATGGTGTGTTGTGGTCATCTCATGGTCATCCCTTGATCAAAGTCCTGTCATGGTCACAGTCATGGTCACCTCATGGTTATCTCAYGGTCCTGATCACTTCATGGCCATGGTGATGTCATCATCATCTCATGGTCATGGTCAATCCCGCTGTCATGGTCATCTCCTGGTCATGGCCATTTCCTGATCTCCATCATCTCACGCTCACGGTCATCTCATTTTCATGATCATCTCATGGCCACAATCATGTCTTGGTCATTTCCTGATCACCATCATCTTATGCACACAGTCATCTCATTGCAATGTCCATCTCATGGTCACCATCATGTCCTTGTCACCTCATGATCACCTCATGGTCACCTCAAGGCCACGGTTATGCCATGGCCAACCCATGGTCATCCCTTGGTCCCAATCATCTCATGGTCATGGTTGTGGTTGTGTCATGGTCACAGTCATGGTCATCCCATAGTCATGGTCATCTCTTGGTCCCAATCATCTCATGGTCATGGTTGTGGTTGTGTCATGGTCACAGTCATGGTCATCCCATGGTCATGGTCATCTCAGAGTTGTGTTTTGGTCATCTCATGGTCACTCTCATCTCGTGGCCATCTCACCCTCATGTCATGATTATGGCCATGGTCAGGAAACCTCTTTGAGATCCCAAACCCCGATTCTGGGACACTCAAGGACCATTGGGGACGGTGAGGCCTGGCCTGAGCCCTCCCCCCATCCCACTGCCCCTCCAAGAGCCCGATGTGGCCAAACCACTCCTGGGGACACCTCGGACACTGGACACAGAATGGGAAATGAATCACAGGGGGTGGAGCCGGGTGTGGGGCAAATCCCCATCCTGACCCTGGTGTCCCCAAACTGACCCTGGTGTCCCCAGAATTGCTCTTGCTGTCCTCATCCTGATCCTGGTGTCCTCATCCCAGTCCTGATGTCCCCAACCTCTTCCCCGTGTCCCCATGCTGCTCCTGGTGTCCTTATTCCCATTTCTGATGCCCCATCCTGCTCCTGTTGTCCCCATCCCTGTCCCCAGAGTCCCCATCCCTATCCCAGTGTCCCCATCGCAGTCTCCATTCCCATTCCTGGCTCCCAGAGAGGAACTGCCGGACACCAGAGGAGGGAACCAGGATTTATTGCCCCAAGCAGGATTGATTGCCCAAAGCAGGATATTTTCACACCAGAATTAAAGCATTGGGAATATTTGTGGTTCYTGGCTTTCAAATATGGGAAAACAGGGAATTGATCCATTGTGATGAGCTGCAGGAGGGGTGGGAGCAGGGGATGGACAAGGATAGGATTGGTGGGAGCAGCAGGATGAGCTCTGCCAGCAGCTCTGGGCTTTCCCAGGGAGAGGAAAGGGGTTGGATCCGGCTCTGTGGGTGGCTCAGGCGGTGTTTCCTGCTGGGATGAGAGCGGGTCATGAGACCCTGTCCCTGTCCCCATCCCGCAGGATGGACCTGGCTCTGGAGCCCATGGAGAGTGGGAGCTGCTTTGGAATCCCACCTGATCCCACCCCATCCATCCCATACCAATCCCCAATGGAATCCCACCTGATCCCACTCCATCCATCCCGCACCAATCCCCGATGGAATCCCACCTGATCCCACCCCATCCACCCTGTATTAATCCCACTCCATCCATCCCACCTGATCCCGCTCTGGACCCCTCCCCTGATCCGGAATCCCACCTGATCCCACCCCATCCATCCCAGTCAGGTCCCACTCCATCCATCCTACCTCGATTCCACTCCAGAATCCAGCCCTGATCCCGCTCTACATTTCCACCAGGTCCTGCCCTGGACCCCTCCCCTGATCCGGAATCCCTCCCTGATCCCACTCCATCCACCCTGCCCCGATCCCCCTCTGCAATCCCACCCTGATCCCGCTCCGTACCTGCAGTTGAGCCATTGTTTCCCACGTCTTTTCCTGCAGAAAGAGAAGATCCATGAGACTCCAGCACGGATCACACACCGGGATTAACCCCAGGATCCATCCTGGGATCCGCACCGAGGGGATCCAGAGCCRGATCCGCCACTGGTACTCACSGGCTGGAGGGCTGTATCCAGAGTGCTGCCTCCTCCCTATGGAAAAACTGTGGGATCAGCACCCGTGGCACAGGATTCCCGGAACAGTGCCGGGTGGATCCGTGCCCCTTCCTGACCCCCATCCCGTGTGTTACCAGATTGGAGCTTCCAGAGGCCAAATCCGATGGCAATGACAGCAATGACAGCAATGACAGCGATGATGGACAGAGTGACCACCAGGATGAGATTCACACTGGATTTTGGCTCTGGGAAATCTGGGACAGTGAGGAGAGGGATGAGAACCCCCATTTGGAAATTCCCCAATTCCCACATTGCACATTCCCAGCCTCATCCCAAGCAAAAATCCCAGGCTCCGGCATTCCGGGATGCTCCACCCGGCACCGGTACTGCTCCCGCTCCTCCGGCCGCGCCTCGATCCTGGCCCAGGTGTGGAAGGTGCCGTCGCTGTTGGGAACGATCCCGCCCCACTGCGTCTCCTGATCCCGGATTTCATCCCCCTTCATCCAGCTGACTGCGATGGTCCTGGGGTAGAATCCGTACGCGTGGCAGGACAAGGTCAGGATCCCGTATTCCTCTTTTCCAGACACATGGACATCAGGGGGCTCTGGGATGGGATAATGGTGAGACACATCCATGGAATTCCATGGGAATGGGATTGGGGTGAGATCTGCCCATGGAATACCATGGGAATGGGATTAGGGTGAGATCCGCCCATGAAATTCCATGGGAATGGGATTGGGGCGAGATCTGCCCATGGAATTCCATGGGAATGGGATTGGGGCGAGATCTGCCCATGGAATCCATGGGAATGGGATTGGGGTGAGATCTGCCCATCGAATTTCATGGGAATGGGATTGGGGTGAGATCTGCCCATGGAATTCCCACAGGAATTACTGTGTTCCCAAGTCCTCCATTCCCAAATCCCCAATTCCCACAGGGATTCTTTCCCCACCTTTGCGCTTCAGCTCCTCCTGCCCATATCCGACGAATTCCTGGAGATCTTTCCTGCAGGTGTGCTCCACGTAATCCATCCAATGCTCTATATAGTTCTT
>NW_026626426.1:4655-7502 GCF_030028575.1 Malurus melanocephalus
CAGCCCCTTGAATCCTCATGGATCCACACCCCAAACCCATGGATCACAAGATATCCCACACCAGCCCCATGGATTCCCATCTCAGCCCCTTGGACCCCCGTGAATCCAGATCCGAACCCCACAGATCCCATCCCAACCCCGTGGATCCCCATTCCAGTCCCACAGTTCCCATTCCAGCCCCACAGATCCCCATCCTAACCCCATGGATCCCCACTGCAGCCCCACAATCCCCATCCCAGCCCCACAGATCCCCATCTGAGCCCCAAGGAACTCCCAGCCCCACAGATCCCCATCCCAGCCCAATGAAACTCCGCAACACCACAGATCCCCATCCTAACCCCATGGATCCCCATTCCAGCCCCACAGATCCCCATCCTTAACCCTATGGATCTCCACTGCAGCCCCACAGTTCCCATCCCAACCCCATAGATCCCATCCCAGCCCCAGTTCCCATCCCTGCCCCACAGCTACATTCCAGACCCACAGATCCCATCTGAGCCCCATGGAACTCTCCAACCTCACAGACCCCCATCCTTAACCCTATGGATTCCCACTGCAGCCCCACAGATCCCATCTCAGCCCCACAGATCCCCATTTCTATCCCATAGATCCCATTCCAGCCCCATGGATCCCCATTCCAGTCCCACTGGTCCCATCCCAGCCCCACTGGTCCCATTCCAGTCCCACAGATCCCATCCCAGCCCCACAGTTCCTATCTCAGCCCCACTGATCCCATCCCAGCCTCACAGATCCCATCCCAGGCCCATTGATCCCATCCCAGCCCCATTGATCCATCCCAGCCCCACAGATCCCACTCCAGCGCCACAGATTCCCATCCCAGTCCCACAGATCCCATCCCAGCCCCACAGATTCCCATCGCAACCCCACAGATCCCATTCCAGCCCCATTGATCCCCCCAGCCCCACAGATCCATCCCAGCCCCACAGATCCCATCCCATCCCAGCCCTGGCTCCCCCCACTCACCCCCGCTCTGGTTGTACCGGCCCCGCGCTGTCTCCAGGTTCTCAGCAGCCACGCGCTGGTTCCTCTTGGCGGTCTCAGTCTCCCTTTCCCAATATCCCGGCTCGGGTCCATCCTTCATCCACGGTGTCAGCGGCTCCATCCGGCCCCGCTCGCTGTCGTAGCGTGTGAAGGGGATCCCATCCAGGTACCCCATGATCATGAACTGGGGGACCCCCGGGCCAGGCTCAGACACCGCCACTTCTTGGTAACGCAGGGAATGGAGAACTGGGGGACACAGAGATTTGGGGGGTCTGGGGGGATCACGGATCAATGAAAGGGGGAATGGGAGAGCTGGGAAGGGATTTGGGAATGCCAGGGTCAAGGAGAGGGGTGCAGGGATGGGATCAAGGAACCCAAAGGGTCCCTGTGCCAAGGAAAAGGGGTCCCCAGTGTTGAGGAAAGAGGGGTCACAGGGTGGGGAGAGCTGGAATAGCCAGGAAAGGGGATCCTAGAGGTGCTTGATGCAAAGAGGGGGCTGGGGGCTGGGAAAAGCAGGAATGGGGTCCAGGGGGTCTCAGGGTCAAGGAAAAAGAGACAGTGGGGAAAGCGGGATGGCTGGGAAAGGGGGTGCAGGGGGAGATTGGGGCAGGATAAGGGAGTGCAGGGGGTGTCCCAGTGCTTCGGAATGAAAGTTCAGGGGGGACATTCCTGGGAATTCCCCTGGATCTCCCCTGGAACCCCATCTGATCCTCCCAGGAATCCTTCAGAACCCCCAGGGACACCCCCACAGGACACACAGGTGGTGGGGAATTAAGGGGACACAGAGATTGGAGGGGTCTGGAGGTGTCTGAGGGTCAGGAAGCAGAGCTGGGAGAGCCGGGAATGGTCCAAGGTTGGAACTGGGAGAGGGGGGATGGGGGATCCAGAGGGTTCCTGTCCCCCAAGAAAGGGGAATCCAGGGGTCCCCGGTGCTGAGGGAAGGGGCGGGCGGATCCTGGGGGCGCAGTTTGGGAGATGGGAAAGCGAAAGGGATCGAGGGAAGAAATCCAAGGAACTGGTCTGAATCTCACTGGATCCCCGCTGCAAACCCCCCTGAGACACCCTGGGACCCTCAGGACCCCCTGGAACCCCCTTTCAGGAAGGGCCAGGAACGGAGAACTGGGGAGACTCGGAAATTTGGGAGATCGGGGGGTTCGAAAGCCAAGGAAAAGGGCGGGTCTGGGGTCTGGGAAAGGCGAGATGGCCGGGAAGGGGGTGCAGGGGTTGCAGGTGCAGGATGAGGGGGTGCAGGAGGGGCCCAGTGCCAGGAAATAATGATTCAGGGGATTTGGGGATTTGGGGTTCAAGGGGGCCTCAGTGCCCGAGTGTGGAGATTCGGGGATGTCCAAATGTTGCCAACCCAGAGTTCAGGGGTGTAACTGTCCAGATAAGGGGAGTTCAGGGGGATCCAAGCTCCATATAAGGGGGTGGAGGGGTTCTGGTGCTGGGAACAGGGTTCAGCAGGTCCCAGTGCCCAGGAATGGGGATTTAGGGAGGGGTGTCATTGCTGGATAATGGGGTGCAGGGGGGAACCGGTGCCCAGAAATGGGGGTTCAGGGCAGTTCCATTACCCAGGATTGGGGGTTTAGGGGGTCCCAGTGACGGATAAGGGAGTATGGGGAGGGGTCCCAATGACCGGAAATGAACATTCAAGGGGGTCTCCGTTATCAGGAATGGGGGTTCAGTGGATTCTGATGCCCGGGAATGGAGGTTCAAGGGGCCCAGGAGCTCAGCAATGGAAGTGCAGGGGGTCCCGGTGCCGGGGGCACTCAGCGGTCACACCACCCGGTGGCGCAGGTTGGGAGACGCGACAGTGACCGAGGGAGAGCGGCGGGGAGAGGGGAC
>NW_026626427.1:0-4665 GCF_030028575.1 Malurus melanocephalus
CCCCGCCCCCTTTTTCCAAGCCCCGCCCACTCACACAGCACCGCGATCTTCCTCTTGAACCCTTTGGGCGTGGCCTGGCGAGAAAAGGGGCGGGGCCAAAGGGGAGGAGGGGGGGAGGGGTCAGGAGGGACATGACGTCAGCAAAAAGGGGGGCGTGGCTTTAAGCTCCGCCCCCCAATCCGAGCCACGCCCCTCCCCCCTCTCAAAGCCCCTCCCACACTTCCATATTTGGCGTTTGGGGGCGGAGCCTGCGGGTCCGGCGGCTGCCCCATAAGTGGGGGGTTGGGGGTTCAAGGTCCATTTTCTGCCCCATAAGTGGAGTTTGGGGGTCTCAAAGTCCTTTTTCTGCCCCATAAGTGAGGTCAAAGTTCATTTTCTGCCCCATAAGTGCAGTTGGGGGTTCATTTCTGCCCCATAAGTGAGGTCAAAGTTCATTTTCTGCCCCATAAGTGGCACCAAAGTTCGTTCTCTACCCCATAAGTGGAGTTTTGGGTCCGTTTTCTGCCCCATAAGTGAGGTTGGGGGTCACAGGAACTCGTTCTCTGCCCCATAAGTGGAGTTTGGGGTCGCTGTTCTGCCCCATAAGTGAAATTAAAAGTCCATTCTCTGCCCCATAAGTGGAGTTGGGGGTCCGTTCTCTGCCCCATAAGTGGAGTTTTGGGGGTTCAGAGTCCATTTTCTGCCCCATAAGTGGCACCAAAGTCCGTTCTCTACCCCATAAGTGGAGTTTTGGGTCCGTTCTCTGCCCCATAAGTGAGGTTGGGGGTCACAGGAACTCGTTCTCTGCCCCATAAGTGGAATTAAAAGTCCATTTTCTGCCCCACAAGTGAAGTTCAGGGTCCATTTTCTGCCCCATAAGTGAGGTTGGGGGTCCGTTCTCTGCCCCATAAGTGGAATTGTTGGGGTCTCAAAGTTTGTTCTCTGCCCCATAAGTGAAGTTGGGGGTCACAGAAATTCGTTTTCTGCCCCATAAGTGGAGTTTGGGGTCGCAGTTCTGCCCCATAAGTGGAATTAAAGTCCATTTTCTGCCCCATAAGTGGAGTTTTGGGTCCTTTTTCTGCCCCATAAGTGGAGTTTTGGGTCCATTTTCTGCCCCATAAGTGGAGTTTTGGGTCCTTTTTCTGCCCCATAAGTGGAGTTTTGGGTCCATTTTCTGCCCCATAAGTGGAGTTTTGGGTCCATTTTCTGCCCCATAAGTGGAATTGTTGGGGTCTCAAAGTTTGTTCTCTGCCCCATAAGTGAAGTTGGGGGTCTCAGAATTCGTTTTCTGCCCCATAAGTGGAGTTTGGGGTCGCAGTTCTGCCCCATAAGTGGAATTAAAGTCCATTTTCTGCCCCATAAGTGGAGTTTTGGGTCCTTTTTCTGCCCCATAAGTGGAGTTTTGGGTCCATTTTCTGCCCCATAAGTGGAGTTTTGGGTCCTTTTTCTGCCCCATAAGTGGCACCAAAGTTCATTTTCTGCCCCCTAAGTGGAATTAAAGTCCATTCTCTGCCCCATAAGTGGAGTTGGGGGTCACAGCAATTCATTTTCTGCCCCATAAGTAGAATTAAAGTCCTTTTTCTGCCCCATAAGTGCAGTTGGGGGTCACAGGAATTCGTTTTCTGCCCCATAAGTGAAATTTTGGGGTCTCAAAGTTCATTTCCTGCCCCATAAGTGAAGTTGGGGGTCTCAGAGTCCATTCTCTGCCCCATAAGTGGAGTTTGGGGTCGCTGTTCTGCCCCATAAGTGGAGTTTTGGGGGTTCAGAGTTTGTTCTCTGCCCCATAAGTGGAGTTTTGGGTCCGTTTTCTGCCCCATAAGTAAAGTTGGGGGTCACAGAAATTCAGTTCCTGCCCCATAAGTGAGATCAGAGTCCATTTTCTGCCCCACAAGTGAGGTTGGGGGTCACAGAAATTCGTTCTCTGCCCCATAAGTGGAATTAAAAGTCCATTTTCTGCCCTACAAGTGAAGTTTTGGGCATTTAAAGTCCATTTTCTGCCCCATAAGTGGAGTTGGGGATCGTTCTCTGCTCTATAAGTGAGGTCAAAGTCCGTTCTCTGCCCCATAAGTGGAATTAAAGTCCATTTTTTTGCCCCATAAGTGGAGTTCGGAGTCCGTTCTCTGCCCCATAAGTGAATTTTGGGGTCTCAAAGTTCATTTTCTGCCCCATAAGTGGAGTTGGGGGTTCATTCTGTGCCCCATAAGTGAGGCCAGAGTTTGTTCTCTACCCCATAAGTGGAATTTTGCAGTCTCAAAGTTTGTGCTCTGCCCCATAAGTGGAGTTGGGGGCTCATTTCTGCCCCATAAGTGAGGTCAAAATCAATTTTCTACTCCATAAGTAGAATTTGGGGTCGTGGTTCTGCCCCATAAGTGAAATTAAAGTCCGTACTCTGCCCCACAAGTGAGGTCAAAATCCTTTCTCTGCCCCATAAGTGAAGTTTGGGGTCACAGAAATTCGTTCTCTGCCCCATAAGTGGAGGTTGGGGTCACAGGAATTCATTTTCTGCCCCATAAGTGAAGATTTTGGGGTCTCAGAGTTCGTTCTCTGCCCCATAAGTGAGACCAAAATCCATTCTCTGCCCCATAAGTGAGTTCACAGTCCAGGAAATCCATGGGGCGCCCCATAAGTGCTGTTTTCTGCCCCACAAGTGCCGTTTTCGGGCTTTTCTGTGGGGTTCTGTGCCCCACAATTTCCATTTTCAGGGCTTTTTGCCCCGTAAGTTCCATTTTTGGGGTCTTTCTGCCCCATAAGTGACAGAGAATCCATGGGGTGCCCCGTAAGTTCCATTTTTGGGATTTTTCTGCCCTTTTTGGGGTTTTCTGTAGATTTTCTGCCCCATAAGTTCCATTTTCAGGGTTTTTCAGCCCCGTAAGTTCCATTTTTTTGCTTTTTTCTGTCATTTTGGGGGTTTTTTCTACCCCATAAGTTGCATTTTTGGAGATTTTTCTGGGTTTTTTAGGGCTTTTTCTGCCCCATAAGTTCCATTTTTCGGGTTTTTCCTCCATTTTTGGGTTTTTTCAGCCCCAAAAGTTCCGTTTTCAGGATTTTTTCTGGGTTTTTTGGGTTTTTTTTCCGCTGTTTTCCGGGGTTTTTCTGCCCCATAAGTTCCATTTTGGGTATTTTTCAGCCATTTTTGGTTTTTTTCTGCCATTTCTGGGGTTTTTTGGCCCCACAAGTTGCATTTTTTGGGGTTTTCTCTCCATTTTTGGGTTTTTTTCAGCCGTTTTTGGAGTTTTTTCCAGCGTTTCTGGGGTTTTCTGCCCCATAAGTTCCATTTTAAAGTTTTTTCAGCCATTTTTGGGTTTTTTCCGCAGTTTTTGGGGTTTTTTCTCCCATTTTGGGTTTTTTTCCAGCCACTTCCAGGGTTTTTTCTGCCCTGTAAGTTCCATTTTTGGGCTTTTTGTGCCATTTTTGGTGTTTTCAGCCCCACAAGTTCCATTTTAGGGTATTTTCTGCCATTTTTGAGGTTTTTTTCTCCCATTTTGAGGTTTTTTCCCGCAGTTTTTGGGGTATTTTCCGCAGTTTTGGGGTTTTTTTCAGCCATTTTGGGTATTTTTCAGCCATTTTTGAGGTTTTTTTCTCCCGTTTTGGGGTATTTTCCGCAGTTTTTGGGTTTTTTTCTGCCGTTTTTGGGTTTTTTCCCGGCCGTTTCCGAGGGGCGGCGCTGAGTGCCCAAAAAAGAGAGGAGTGGGGTCCCCAAAATCTCTGGGGCGGCCCCACAGGGGGAGTTTGGGGGAAAAAATCAGGAATTTGGGAAAAAAAATTACAAATTTTAGGGAGAAAACTACGATTTTTGAGGTGAAAATCCCAAATTTTGGGGATAAAAATGAGAATTTTTGAGATAAAAATTTTGGGACAAAACCCAAACATTTTGGGATGAAAATGGGAAAATTTGGGATAAAAACCCCCAAATTTTTGGGAAAAAATTCCCAAATTTTGGATAAAATGGGAATTTTTGGGATAAAAAGCTGAAATTTTTTGGATAAAAGTGGGAATTTTTGAGTAAAAAAACCCACGTTTTTTGGGGTAAAAATGGGATTTTTTGATATAAAAATCCAATATTTGGCTCAAAATCCACAACTTCAGGCAAAAACTTCAAATTTTTGGGATAAGAACAGGAATTTTGGGATAAAAAATAAAATTTTGGGACAAAATGTGGAATTTTTTTGACAAAAATGGGAATATTTAGATAAAAATGTGAATATATTGATAAAAATAGGAATTTTTGGGATAAAAACCTGAAATTTTGGGATAAAAATAAGAATATTTGGGGACTTTTGGGGTAAAACCCCCAAATTTTGGGACAAAAGCCAAATTTCATGGGATAAAAAAGGGAATTTTTGGGGAAAAAATGTGAATTTTTTGGGGCCCCTCCCCCTCCCCCTCATGGCCCGCCCCCTCCCCGCTGTGGCCCCGCCCCCTCCCCCCAAGCCCCGCCCCTTTCGGGGTTTCCCCGTTACCTCGGGAGGGGCGCTCGGGGGGCGGGGCCTCTCCGGGGGCGGGGCCGACTCCGAGCTGAGGAAATTTGGGGAAAAAAAAGGGATTTTTAAGAATTTTTATGATTTTTTTTCCCAATATTCCATTTTTTTCCCAAATTTTTAAAATTTTTCCCCATTTTTGTCATTTCCCGCCCCTTTCCCCCTCACAAATCCCAATTTTTCCCAAAATTCCGCTTTTTTTCCCTCA
>NW_026626427.1:6235-7205 GCF_030028575.1 Malurus melanocephalus
TGACCGAGCGGACCAATCAGCGCCGAGGAGGGGCGGGGTTTGAGCGGGGATCAGCCAATGGCAGAGCAGGGTGGGCGGGGTTAAAAGCGCCATAGGAATGAATGGAAGGGGCGTGGTTTTGCCCTTACATGGAAATTTGGGGCGTGGCTTCACCCTATTAAAACCAATGGCAGGGGCGTGGCTCCAGCCCCATTAAAATCAATCGAAGGGGCGTGGTTTTGCCCCTATATGGAAATTTGAGGCGTGGTTTTAGCCCCCATTGAAACCAATGGAAGGGGCGTGGCTTTGCCTATATATGGAAATTTCAGGGCGTGGTTTAAGCTGTATTGAAATCAATAAGGAGGGCCGTGGTTTAAAGCTTCATTTAAACCAATAGAAGGGGCGTGGTTTGCCATTATATGAAAATTTGGGGCGTGGTTTCTGCCCCATTGAAACCAATGGAAGGGGCGTGGTTTAAAGCTCCATTGAAACCAAAGGGGCGTGGTTTTGCCCTTATATGGAAATTTTGGGGCGTGGTTTAAGCCCTATCAAAACCAATGGAAGGGGCGTGGCTTAGACCAAAATATGCAACTAGGGGCGTGGTTTTAGGGTAATTAGGGCTAATTAGGGGATGGTCAGGGCTCCAAAAATCACAAAATGCACCAAAATGACCCCAAAAATGCCAAAATGACCCCCAAATGACCCCAAAATTCCCGAAATGACCCCAAAATGACCCCAAGAATAACAAAATTCTCCCAAAGTGACCCCAAAAATGACAAAATTCCCAAAAAATGACACCAAAAATCCCAAATTTTCCCAAAATTCCCCCAAAATTCCCCCCAGACCCAATTTAGGATCCCAAAAATCCCGAAATTCCCCAAGTTTGCCCCAAAAATCCCAAAATTTCCCAAAATTCCCCCAAAAAAAACTCGAAATTCCCTCCAATCCCCAAATTTCCCCCAAAATTCCCGAAATTTTCACTTTTTCCCCC
>NW_026626428.1:0-3093 GCF_030028575.1 Malurus melanocephalus
GGGGGGGACACAGAGGGGTCCGTGCCAGGAGGGAGCTGGGACTCCCCGTTCTGTGACAGACAGGACATCTTTGGGGTTCTGTGTCACCTCACTGACGCTCTGGGGACCACCCCCAAAACCTACAGACCCCCTAGGTGTCCCCAGGACCCCCAACTCTGCCCTGAAGACCCCCAGAACCCTCCTAGACCCCTCCATCTCACCCCATAGACCCTCAGGAGACCCTAAAAACCCCTCAGGATCCCCCATAGACCCCTCAGGATCCCCCACAGACCCCCTCAATCCTGTCCTGTACACCCCAAGAACCCTCCTAGACCCATCCATCCCACCCCACAGACCCTCAGGAGATCCCAAAAACCCTCAGATCCCCCAGAGACCCTCAGGATCCCCCATAAACCCCTCAGGAAGCCCCACAGACCCTCAGGAATCCCCACAGACCCCTCAGGAGGCCCCAAAAACCCTCAGGATGCCCCACAGACCACCTCAATCCTGTCCTGAAGACCTCCAGGACCCCCCTAGACCCCTCCATCTCATCCCACAGACCTTCAAGAGACCCCAAAACCCTCATAAATCCCCACAGACCCTCAGGAATCCCCACAGACCCTCATGATCCCCCACAGACCCCTCATGATCCCCCACAAACCCCCTCAACCCTGCCCTGAAGACCCCCATAACCCTCCTAGACCCCTCCATCTCACCCCACAGACCCTCAAGAGACCCCAAAACCCCTCCGGATCCCCCATAGACCCCTCAGGATGCCCCACAGACCCTCAGAATCCCCCACAGACCCCTCAGAAAGCCCCATAAACCCCTCAGGATGCTCCACAGACCCTCATGATCCCCCACAGACCCCTCAGGATTCCCCAAAAACCCTCAGAAATCCCCACAGATCCTCAGGAATCCCCACAGACCCCTCAGAAATCCCCACAGACCCCTCATGATCCCCCACAGAACCCCTCTACCCTGCCCTGAACACCCCCAGAACCCTCTCAGACCCCTCCATCTCACCCCCCAGACCCTCAAGAGACCCCAAAAACCTTTAGGATCCCCCACAGACCCTCAGGATCCCCCAAAAATCCTCAGAAATCCCTACAGACCCCTCAGGAGGCCCCACAGACCCCTCCATCCCACCCTTCAGACCCTCAAGAGACTCCAAAAGCCCTCAGAAATCCCTACAGACCCCTCAGGATGCCCCACAGAACCCGTCAATCCTGTCCTGCACACCCCAAGAACCCTCCTAGACCCTCTATCTCACCACAAAGACCCTCAGAAGGCGCCACAGACCCCTCAGAAAGCCCCAAATCCTCCAGTTTTGCCCTAAAGACCCCAAAGAACCCCTCAACCCTGCCCTGAAGACCCTCAGAACCCTCCCAGACCCCTCCATCTCACCCCAGAGACCATCAAGAGACCCCAAAACCCCTCAGGATCCCCCACAAACCCCTCAGGATGCCCCACAGACCCTCAGGAGACCCCAAAAACCTTTAGGATCCCCCACAAACCCCTCAGAATCCCCCAAATCCCCCACTTTTCCCCATTCCAAGATGGCGGCCCCCAGAGCCGCCTCAGCCGAGGGGGGGCGTGGCCCGCCTGGATCACGTGACGGAGGAAAAGGAAAAAAGGCGCCAACATGGCGGCGCGCGGGGCGCGGTGTGGGACCACGTGATCCGCGCCTTCCAAAATGGCCGCGCCCACGGAGGGGCGGGGCCTATGGGGTAATGGCGGCGGTGGGCGTGGCTTCTCTTAAAGGGACCGCGCGGTACCGGGGGGGAGGGGACCGGGAGAGCCCCCCCGGTGTGGATGGGGAGGGGGTTGGGTGGGTGATGGTGGGAGCGACCCCCGCCCCGCCGGTTTGACGCCGATGCGACGGGGGGGGTGGGGTGTCCCCCCGGTGTCACCCCGGTGTCACTTCGGTGTCACGCCCCATGTCCCTCCGGTGTCCCCTCCGGTGTCTCTCCGGTGTCCCTCCGGTGTCACCCTCGGTGTCACCCCGGTGTCACCCCCCGGTGTCACCCCCCGGTGTCACCCCCGTGTCCCCCCGGTGTCACTCCGGTGTCACCCCCCGGTGTCACCCCCCGGTGTCACACCTGCTGTCACTCCGGTGTCCCGGGTGCTCAGGGGGTGTCACTGAGGTGGGGGTGATGGGTGACACCGGAGGGTGGCACCGGGGGTGACACCTGTGGGGGAAAAAACGGGTGACAACGGAGGGTGACGAAGGAAAGGATGGGGCAGCACCGGGGGGATCCCGGGTGACACCGAGGGGGCGACGGGTAGCACCGGGAGGTGACAGTGACCCCACGGGTGACACTGGGATGGGTTCGGTGACCCAGGGGGTGACACCGGCGGGCGGACAGCCAGCACCGTGCGGGCCCCGGTGACACCGGGACGTGACAGTGACCCGGGGGGTGACACCGGGATGTGACTGTGACCTCGTGGGTCACACCGGGAGGGGACAAGCAGCACCGTGCGGGCCCTGGTGACACCGGGAGGTGACGCTCACCTCGTGGGTGACACCGGGGAGGGGTCGAGCAGCACCGGGACCCCGCGGGTCACACCGGGAGTTGACGGTGGCCCGGGGGGTGACACCGGGAAGGGTAACGGGTGGCACCGGGAGGTGTCGGTAACCTCGTGGGTGACACCGGGAGCTGACAGCCAGCTCCCGGAGGTGACAGCCAGCACCGGTGACACCGGGAGGTGACAGTGACCCCACGGGTGACACCGGTAGCTCCCAGCCCGCCCCGGTGACACCGGGAGGTGACAGCCAGCACCGGGACCCCACGGGTCACACCGGGAGCTGACAGTGATCCCGCGGGTGACACCGGGGAGTGACACCGGGAGGGATCGGGCAGCACCGGGAGGTGACAGCCAGCACCGTGCGGGCCGCGGTGACACCGGGAGATGTCGGTGACCTCGTGGGTGACACCGGGGAGGGGTCGAGCAGCACCGGGACCCCGCGGGTCACACCGGGGACGGGTCGGGCAGCACCGGGAGGTGATGGTGACCCCAAGGGTGACACCGGGGAGGGGTCGAGCAGCACCGGGACCCCGCAGGTGACACCGGGATCTCTCAGGCAGCACCGTGCGGGCCCCGGTGACACCG
>NW_026626428.1:5198-7092 GCF_030028575.1 Malurus melanocephalus
TCCGGTGGTCATTTCCCCTCTCCGGTGGTCATTTTCCCCCCTTTCGTGGTTATTTGCCCTCTCCCAGTGGTCATTTCCCCCCTCCAGTGGTCATTTCCCCTCTCCCGTGGTCATTTCTCTCTTCCGGTGGTCATTGGTGGTCATTTCCCCCCTCCAGTGGTCATTCTCCCTCTCCCGTGGTCATTTCGCTTCTCTGGTGGTCATTTCCCCTCTCCAGTGGTCATTTCACCTTTTCGGTGGTCATTTCCCCCCTCCGGTGGTCATTTCACTTCTCCCGTGGTCATTTCTCTCTTCCGGTGGGCATTGGTGGTCATTTCCACCCTCCGGTGGTCACTGGTGGTCATTCTCCCGGTTCGGTGGTCATTTCTCTTTTCCGGTGGTCATTGGTGGTCATTTCGCCTTCTTCAGTGGTCATTTCTCCCGTCCCAGTGGTCATTTCCCCTCTCCCGTGGTCATTTCTCTCTTCCGGTGGTCATTGGTGGTCATTTCCACCCTCTCCGGTGGTCATTTCACCTTTTTGGTGGTCATTTCCCCTCTCCGGTGGTCATTGGTGGTCATTTTGCCTTCTTCAGTGGTCATTTCCACCCTCCGGTGATCACTTTTCTATTCCGGTAGTCACTGTCCCTCTCCGGTGGTCATTGGTGGTCATTTGCCCCGTTCCAGTGGTCATTTACCCTCTCCCATGGTCATTTCTCCCGGTTCGGTGGTCATTTCTCTCTTCCGGTGGTCATTGGTGGTCATTTCGACTTCTCCGGTGGTCATTTCACCTCTCCCGTGGTCATTCTCCCTCTCCCGTGGTCATTTCGCCTCTCCGGTGGTCATTTACCCTCTCCCGTGGTAATTTTTCCCGGTTCGGTGGTCATTTCTCTCTTCTGGTGGTCATTGGTGGTCACTTTCCCCATTCCGGTGGTCACTGCTCCTCTCCAGTGGTCATTCCCCTGGTTCGGTGGTTATTTCTCTCTTCCGGTGGTCATTTCACCTTCTCCGGTGGTCATTCCTCCCCTTCAGTGGTCATTTCCCCTCTCCAGTGGTCATTCCCCCTCTCAGGGGGGCACTAATGGGGTTTGAGAGGTGATAATGGGGTTTGAGGGGTAACAATAGGGTCGGGGGTGGGCAGGATTTTGGGGCACTGATGAGATTTCTGGGTTCACTGACCACATTTTGGGTTCACTCACCCCATTTTTGGGGTACCCTAACCCCATTTTGGTAGGTGGGCAGGATTTTGGGGGATGCTGACCCCATTTTTGGGTACCCTCACCCCATTTTCGGGGTGCTCACCCCATTTTTCAGTTCACTGACCCCATTTCAGGATGCTCTGACAGGATTTTGGGGTGCTCACCCCATTTCTGGATGCATTAACCCCATTCCAGGGTGCCCTAACCCCATTTTTGGGTTCACTAACCCCATTTTGGGATGCGCTGACCGAATTTTGGGGTGCTCACCCCATTTCTGGGTACCCTCACCCTATTTCTGGGTACTCTCCCTCCATTTTTTGGGTTCTCACCCAATTTTTGAGTACCTTCACCCCATTTTTGGGTTTACTGACCCCATTTCGAAGGTGGGCAGGATTTTGGGGGATGCTGATCCCATTTTTGGGTTCATTGACCCCATTCTGGGTTGCTCTGACCCCATTTTTGGGGTGCTCTGACCGGATTTTGGGATGCTCACCCCATTTTTGGGTCCCCTCACCCCATTTTTTGGGTTCTCACCCCATTCTTGGGTGCCATAACCCCATTTTAGGTGCTCTGACCCCATTTTTTGGGTTCACTGACCCCATTTTGGGATGCACTGATGAGATTTTGGGGTGCTGACCCCATTTCTGGGTTCACTCACCCCATTTTGGGGTGCTCTGACCCCCTTTCCAATTTGCTCACCCCATTTTTGGGGTACCCGA
>NW_026626429.1:0-7064 GCF_030028575.1 Malurus melanocephalus
GTGGACAACACAGCAGGCTCTCCCCTCACCGTTCAAAGTGGCTCCGATTTCAGTGCCGTTCTGCTGGGAGTGTGAGGAGGCTCCAGGCTGAACCTGTGCCACCTGTGCCAGGCTCTTCCCTCTGCCAGCCCCCAGTGTCTCCCCAGCTTAGCACCAAGCCTCAGGAGGACCATTTGCTCATGCAGGAACTGCAGGCTGGTCTGGTATCACTGCTGCTGCAGAACCAGCTGAAGATGGACAAAAGATCATGAAGAAGATGATGATGGTGATGATAATAAAGCAGCCTGACCAGGACCTAAAGGCAGTCACTTTTATCTAAAGGCTAGGCCTAGATGTTTATTTTGGAAAACACTGTTGACAGTGGCAGCAGACGGTTGCCTTCCCCCAGGACTCAGCTCCCACCGTGCCTGGTTCAAAGCCCCACAGGTCCATTTTTACCCCTAGTGGTTCTTCCCCTCCCTGCCTGACTCAGTCTCAGCAGCCCCAGCCCGATTCTGAATTGCTTCAGGGTAGGAGCAGCAAATGCTGGCAGAAGCCAACATCCTGTGCATGAACCATCAAAGCAAAGTCCCAATAATGCCTCACGTTCAATTAAAGCAAATTCCTGCCCTGTGCCTTTCCCCAGCAGGCACTCCCTGCCGGTGGCACGGGGCCCAGGCTGTGGGCAGCACAGATAGCTGAGGATGGGCACAGGGCTACGTGACCGAGCGAGGGCTGCGCGAGAAGGACCCAGCAAGGTTTGGGCGTTTGATTTCTCAGTAGCACTTGGCAGTGCCAGCAACACTGCAAGATAGCCCGAGCTGTACCTAGCCCCACCTTATCCCAGGAATCTCCCTGGCCCTGCCTGCCCTTCTCCACAGGCTGCAGAGGAGTGTGGTGGAGCAGTTGTTAACGCAGCAATTCATGGATAGGGGTGTTTGAATGTGAGGAGGAGGGAGGCAGTCTCTGGCTGTCCAGTTTCAGTGCTGACTCCTGCCAAGCAAAGAGAACTTGTCTCTGAAAGCAAAGTTGTGCTGCTCCCCCAGCTGATCAGGCGGGCAGCAGCCTCCTGAAAGACGTGAGGCTGCTGCAGCTCCTGCCCAGCTGAGGAACTTGGCCCTGGCAACACCTCCCATCAGGAAGATGCTGAGCACTGAGGCAAAGAGAGTGCTTTTTCAGAAAACGTCCTGCGAATGCTGTCTTAACAGGAAATTAAAGCAAATCCTTATTTTTTTTTTTTTACTTCCACTAAAGCTGGGGCTGAGCCTGCTTTTCTAACTGTCTGGTTACTCCCAACCCTTCCTTTTCCCCTTTGCCATAAAAAATGGACATTTTACATAAATTGTTACTAACTGTGCCATAACACTGCATATTCTGATCCTAGCTGGAGCTGTGCTTTCAGAACTTTTAGAACTTTTCCTAAAAGGAAGAAAAGCAGCGTTTTAAGAGGAGGGAGAGGGAGGGAAAACAGAGGAGGACAAGCTAACCTGTCACCAGCTCTTGCACTGGAAATCAAGAGTGGTCTCTTGGAAGGAGCCCCTGACCTGGGAGCCTGGCTCAGCTCTTGCAGCATGGCCCAGTGCAAGAGATGGAAAAAGGGGAAGGTGAGAAGGGACAGGAAGTTACCTTTCTGAAATCTGCCATCAGAGTTTTTTTTGACACAAACAGAAGCAACTCCATGCCACTCTGTCTGGGCTCTCCAAATCTGCCTTTCAAGAGTAGAAACAGCAGAGTGTGCTGCCAACAAAGGCATTCCCTCTCCATTCATCCTGCAGTGCAAACCTTACATCAGAGCACACAGGAATGGCTGGGAGCAGAACAAGCTGGCAGAGGACAAACACTGCCCCAAATCTGTGCTGGAGGCCCACTTCCTTCCTCAGTCCTCTGCAGGAGATGCAGAAAGTCAGGGTGCACCAGGCTGCTTTAGCCTAACCCACGAAGTGTGACTGACTACTGCTGGAGCCAAAATAGATGTACGATGGTCAAGCCACCTGTCCCAACAACACAGCTTCTGTCCCTCCAGAACACAGAGAGCCCAGCATCTGGGACCATCTCCCAAAGTTGCAGAAACACAGAAACGAGCCAGGGAAGCCTCACAGCCCTGGGCTATGCACGAACAGCAAGCACCACCCTTGCCCACTTCCCCTGGGACTGCAACTGTGCCTCATCAGAGCAAGGAGAGCAGAGAACTATACACTCAGCTCACCTCCCTCACTGCCCCACTCACACAGGATAGGAAATTGGAAATTTAACTCCTTAGGTAGCCCAATCTATTTAGCTTTCATTCTGTCATTTGGTCTCAAGCCAGACTTTCTCTAGAGAAAAGCACACTGAGTGCAGCAACAGCTGTTAGAGGCATCATGACAGGATGAGATACCAGACACTTATTAGTGCCTAAAACTTGAGATGCCTTCTCCTCAGATAGCACAGACAAGCAGAGCCTGCCTGTAGCTCAGCTGCCTGGCAAGTCCATTTGGTGAAAACCCTTTTTCCAAAATCAATTGGCAGCAAATTCCAGCCACTTTTCCCATCCCAACACTGTGATAAAACTCCCAACATGTTCTGCAAGCCCAGGGCAGGTACATTGCAGCTCTGCAAAAGGTGTTTGTGTCCCTCAGCTGCAGGCAACCTCACAGCCCAGCTTCTGAGTCCAAAGATTTCCTACCCAGTGTGAAGAGGACAGCCCATCCCACATCCCAAGCTGGTGGTGTAGGGTATCTCACAGTCTGTATGGTACAGGCTGTCTGGGAGCCCCCACCGAGTCCTGGCACTCCGGACTCTCCCAGTCTTGCACAAAGCTCAAGGATATGGACAGCAGAAGTGCCCCATGTGGAACAGCTGGCAGAGCTCATGCCACCAGATGCCTCTGGCTAGCAGCCCTGCTAAATGGACTTACTGGGCTGGCCAAGACATTCAGCCCTGCTAGCTAAGCGAGCTAGAACTGTTAGAAAAAAAACACCTTTATTTACACTGAAGAGCATCCAGCAGGACCCACCCTCCCCCAGCCACACATGCATGCACACGGATCTGTCCCTTTCCTTGCACCCAGCACTCCTCATCCCTCAGTGTTCTATCCGCACCACCATGACAGTGACATTGTCAGCTGACCCTCGCTGCACTGCCTTGTTGGCCAGTCTGTTACACGCAGCTTCAAACCGAGCATCTGCTTCCAGCTTCCCTTCCCTCATCTGGATGTTCTTATCCTGTTGGGACAAGGGAAGATGACACTGATTGCTCCCAGCAAAGGTAGGTACAAGCACACTGTGGTTTCCAAGCACAGGGAAATAAAACACAAACAACCATGGGAATAAGGGAGGGTACCCAGCAGAATCCATTCCATGCCATCTGCACCAACAAACCCAGCCCCCACGCTGCCTTCTCCTCACCTCCAGGCAGGACACGATGAAGTTCACAGCTTCTTCTGGTGTAAAAACTTTAAAGAGGCCATCACACGCTATCAGAATGAACCTGGAAATCAAGTGGAAACAGGTTCCAATTTTTGGCTCCCAAGCTACAGCAAAATCCCTCCAATCTATTTTATGACCATCCATGCTCTGATCCAAAGGGAAGATGCCTAAAAGCTCATCTGAAAATCCCTTACAAACTACCATTCATGGCAATTTAGAACACAGGCCAAAGAGCCAGGCAACTGACGTAAGACCTAGATCAGGACATCCTGGTGTTCCTACCAACACTGGCAAGATCATATAGGACATCCTGGTCAAATGCTCCATTGCTTCTCGAAGAACTGCTTCTTTTCTTTGAGTCCTTTTCATTCACATACTTTTCCTGTGAAGTGGCTAATGCAAGGAAGTAGAGAAACATAGCTAATCCCTCATGTACCTCACTTTACATTCTTACACTCCCCAGGGATGTGATAATTTAAATACTTAAATTCAAAAGAAAAGCAAGTGATACAACTGATTAAAAAATTGACACCAAGTATTGCCACAGGCTGCAGAAAGTGAGGGGATACAAAGGCCAAGGCAGGGACAGGATCCCTCTGAGGACTGGGGAGACTGCTCTGCACTCTCTGCCAGCACAGGGAATTGTACTAACCAGGAGCCCTAATCAGAGCCACCAGGACAAGGAAAACTGTGACCAACCTAATGGTCAGCCTGCACAGACAACCCTGACATCACTTCAGAGCCTGATACTCAAGAATATCTTTAGAAATATTTTAGTGGATCACTTGATATGGAACTCTAATCCCAGAAAAAGCAGCAGTACTGGGTTACTCTCACCTCTGAGAATCTGCAGGGCCATACTGACACAAAATCTTACTGCAATTTGTCGTTGCCAATCACATCATGGAAAACTATCTCAAATTTTCAGATATCAGAGCCGAATGCAAAGGTATTTATGGGCATTACAGCTGCTAGAAACAACTCTTGGACAGGATGGAGATCCAAGAACTCAAGCCTTAACTAATAGCTTGAACACTGGTGTATGAACCTAATCAGAGCACAAAGGACATCTGAGGCTTATGTATGCTATTGCTATGAGGGTGGCTCCTCCAAGAGGAGCCTTCACAGTATCTTGGCAGAGAAGCAGCATTTATCCACTGTACTAACAAGGAACAGGAGCAGAGAAACATGAGCAGTCAGAGCATCCTCTAGTTCTGGGGGGATCAGTCTGAAGTGCCTGGGCTCTAACAGCAGAGCAAACAGGGTTGGGCAGCTTGTGCTGAGCAGCACTGGGACAGACAACCCCCCATGCAAGGGCACACTTTACCTGTCATTGTGTGTGAGTTGGCAGCGTTTGATATCTGGCACAGAGATAACACCACAGCGTTTGTACTGGCCATCCCCAATGGAGCGGGAAACCTCCAGCACTCCCAGGACTCTTCCATCCCTGCACAAGGAAAGAAAACACTGAGAGCCCTCCCCACACGTGTGTATCTCACTGCACTGCCTGATGGGGACATCTTTGCATCCATCTGCCTCATACAAATAATGACCCACTTGCCCAGCGAGTTCAAATCTCCCCTTTCAAGTCTCCTTCCCTTTCTGTGTGTTTGTGTGAAGCTCTGGGAAACAAGTGGTCAAGGGGGAGGAAATGAGGTCAGGACACTTCAAGGCTGTTTTCTGTCACCCTGCCCTAACTCCAGTCCTGCTTAGCCTAGCAAACTGGGGAAGTAAGACTTATATGTGAGCTGAACTCCCAGAGGCATAGTTTGAATACAGAGATTACTTTTTGGCAAGATATCTAGCAAACTGCTCTTCACTAGAAGCAGAGTGGCAGAGGCAAGAGGTCTGGGCCAGCAGTCCCTCCTGTGTCCTGTCTATCAGGACAGGGTGGCTCAGCTTTGGGCAGTTCCCAGGAGCAAGAAACACGGAATGTTCAGCTCCTGATCACCTGGCTTTAGTAACCACCGATGGCAGCAAGCACTTCAGTGAAACCTGAGCTACAATGCCCCTGAGGAAATGGCTCTGGTTTATTAAGCTTTTCTAATTAATCAAGTTCCCTATAGAAACAGCTTCCCACACTCCACCTTTCCAACCATCAAGCATCTTCTCCCCAAAAAGGCTCCTCTGTGCCCTCTGGGAATACACAAAGCTCATTCATTTCATAGTCCAAGCATCCTTGCTTGAGATAAAAGCAAGAAGCAAGGCACGTCACAGAGAAGAGATCTGATGCTCACGTACTTCATGACTTATCTCTTGGGTCCAAAATATTGAACTACAAGTAGTGGGAGAGGCTCCCAGGTAGTCACAGACCAGTTCTGGAAAGAGCTAACAGCCACTGGGCCATCTCTTTGCCCAGTGCAAAGACAGATCAGTGCTAAGTGTGAGCAGCAGCATGTGCTCTGCAGAGATAAGGGGAACAAAGTGCTGCAGACATGGCAGAATTACAGAACTGAGCCCACCCTGAGCCCTCCCCACCCTGGGTGCATTTTGCCTCCACAGGAATGAAGATACTTCACCTGCACTGAATCCCCTCTTTGTGAAGACACCACTAAATCAAGAAACAGCCTTCAAAGAAGGGAGAGAACCTTGCCAGGGAAATAAGACTCAGCTGCTGTGTTTGGCACCAGCTCCCCAAAGGAGCCATGAACTCCTTTTCACACAGGAGCATTAAAATAATCACATTTGGCTCCAGAAAATTCCCTCCTACTGCAGACAGCCTCAGTGCATCAGCTAACCCCAGGGGAGCAACACCAACTGACATCAAGGGCTTTTTGTGCTCTCTCAGACAATCCCTCTTCTCACAGGACAAGGAGCAAGAAGTCATGCTGCAAGGAAATGAATTCTGCTCAGTGTCACAGTGTGCAGAAAGCAGTAACTCCTTCAACAGTCCAGTCCAGCTCTATAGGTCCAAATGTGAATGTCAAGCTTGTGTGTGCTGGTATCCCACTGCCAGGCTTTCCCATGGGTCCTGCCCTGGCCATCATAAGGCTCTGGGAAACCAGCCCACATAACCAACTCCAGTAATTGAATCCTTACACGGCTCAAGCATCCCTGTGCTTCCCACAGGCAGCAACAGACTCTCTCCAAGCTCTCAACTAGGATGCATATTAGGCTCAGGAAGCTTCAAAACCTCAGTGCTCAGGCCCAAAATTAGGCTAGGGTTTAGATTAGCTCACTGACACCCTCAGGCACCCACCTGACGTTTCCCCCAGCTTTCTGTATCCGCATCCGCTCCTCATACTGGGTGGGGTTGTGCTCCTTACTGAGGCTTAAGGCTGTGTGTTTCTGACTCTCTTCATTGTAACGACACAGAATCGCCTGTGCTGACAGAAGACCATCGTGAGTAAAAAACAACACAACCACAGCAACAGCTTCTTGAGAGAGAGCCCCAAATTTTAGTGAATGGTCCCTCCCTGGGCCAGTGACTGGTGGCCAGGGATGCTTCTCAGGGCTCATAGGTAGGAGGTGCTGTTCAGTACTTTTATCAGTGACTTGGATGCAAGAGTTGAATGCACCATTACCAAGCTTGCTGAATTGGGAGTGCTGTGGACTCTCTGGAGGGACAACAGGCCTTGCAGAGGCATCTGTGTAGATGCACCATCAGGCACATTTGGAATTACTGTATGGAATTACTATTACTGGATTCTGTGCCCAAGGTGGAGCAATGCTGAACAC
>NW_026626430.1:0-1436 GCF_030028575.1 Malurus melanocephalus
TTAAGTATGAAAGGAAGCTTAGAAAATCAGTATCAACCTGAAAAATCCTGCTTCCTTTCTTGAATGCAGGAGTAAAAACTGTTTTATTTCCAGATACATGCATTTTCAAGAAAAACATTGTGCTGTCAGGACTTTGCACGTGGGTACTTTATCCTGTGAAGTTTTATTCCTTTGAAGACATGTCTCATGTCAAAATTTCTCCAAACCCTGCAGGAAACTTTGGCCTTTATTATTATGCTTTCCTCTTTAAAGAGTGGATTTAATAAGAAAATCAGGCTATCTGTCTGAATAAAGGTTGTCCACTAATTTTAACAACTCCTCTAATTTCCATCAACTTCATTAAATTAATTCAGACTTTTTCCTGAGAAGATGCAGAGGAACTAAAACTGATTTAATTATGCAGACAAAATCTGTACTTCTTCTGCTAAAGGTGCCTTTAAATTGGATTTATTTTCCTGTTTCTCAAACCTCCCACTCACAATCTGGATGCCATTTCCACCTTGAAGCCCAAACAGAAGTTTGTAGGTTGCTGTTTGGATGCTGGAGAAGATCACTGCAGTCTCTGACACCTCTAACATTTCATGCAGAGTACAGCCAAAAAGGGAAAGAGGTAGAGGGTTACTGACACACAATGTGACAATATGTGATCCCTGCTACCCAGATTGCTTCTTAACTTGCAGTGACTAACTGCTGGGTGTTCGATCATCCTTATTTCATTTTGTTTGTTTATTAAACTGATTTTATTTATGTATTTGTTGAAAAACTGACAAGTTTGTCTAAGTAGCCCAAAAAAGGAAGCCCTTTTCTATTTCCTGTGGCCTGTGGCAACTTTGTTCTGGGGAGGGAAAGGAAAATTTTTCTGGAAAAAATACAGAAATGATCAAACACAAAAGGCATCACAGATTGGAAGCATGGCAGCAACCTGGATTATGTTTAAAGTCTGGATACTGTGCTGTCTGGATATGCCTAAAGCTGCCTGCTCTGAATCTTGGAAACTCTGATAGAACCTTCAATTTTTTTGTGAAAACATGGACTTGGACTCAAAATTCCAGTCCAGTTTAAATTTTGAAATGACTGTGTGACATATCTGTGTGATCCCCACAGAATCAGCAGTGTCAGCAGAGCGTGGCTGTTCCAGGGGCTTTCTGAGCATCCTCTCCTCATCCCTGCAGTGTGGGATTGTCATTGGAATCGATGGGAGACAGCGCTGGGCTGCTCATCTGGAAACCCATGAGTGGTGAAAACACAGCAGGATCTGCTCTCCTGGGAACCTGCAGAGACCCAGGAGTACCTGACTGCAGGAAATAAAGGTAAAAGCTTTACTGCCTGCTTCTTCCCCTAATTACCACTGAGTACTGAAGCTGGGCCTTAACTCATTAGTATTCATATAAAAATTTCAAACACAGTGTCTGCCATTATTAAAACCAGGTTGTTGT
>NW_026626430.1:2546-6619 GCF_030028575.1 Malurus melanocephalus
AAGGTTCCATATTACACACAGAAAACAGTGAGACACCTCTGAGAAATTCATGTTACAGGATGTAAGCTGGTTTACTGGAAGCACACAACATAGGACTGTCTGTCAGTTTTATTGTTTTATCTGCCCACTGGATAAGTCTGAGAGGACATATCAGTGTAGAAATTATTAATAATTGGGACCCATTTGATTTTGCATTGATTGACTTCCAATCTAAACAATGCTAATATTAGTATGCTTGTCATCTAATATGTTTAATATGTTCAGAATTACTTCAAAGGCTTTCAGAATTCTGGTTCTTTGCTCCTCTGTTACAGTTTTTCATTGTGCTGAAAAACCTCTGTGATCAGCAAGTTGACTCTCTTTTCTATTAATCTGATTATTACATTTTCATTTAGAAAGATTAAGTAAAATTTGGATCAACTTGCCCTGTGATTATTTAAAGCAGCAGAAATGAAAAATGGGTGGAAAGAACCTGATGACATCCCTGGGGCCCAGAATCAGATCTGCTGTGCAAAGACCTTTGGTGGATTGACGATCATATGTGTTACTTATGACATTTTAAATATGCAGCACTGTGAATTTACAAAAGCAAACTGTGGAGATACTTGDCCTTGATACACTTGAAGATGTCCTTTTGCCTACACTGGTAGCTGTCATGTCAATTATCTCTGAGTTAAAAATAAAAAGGCCTAAAATCTTAAACAGGCTTGAATAGGTTTACAGATTTGCTGGAACAGTAAAAAGTTACAGGAAAATCCATGGGTAGTGGTTGAAACTTAGCAACTTCAGGCAGGAAATGAAGCATATTCATGCCTTTTTGCTCTCAAAAAGGAATTAAACCACTTATCAGGACACTACCGAAGTTATCTCCTTGAGGAGCCCTCACCTTGGTGGTTTGAGGGTTTGTGCATTCTGGGTTATCCTCCTAAACCCTTCAGATTTCTCAAACCAGTGATGTAGTGCCAATTCCATTCAACATCACAAATCTCTATTTCAGTGTTGATGGAGTTTAATTGGTCCATTTGATTTCTCACCTAATTGTATAAGTCTCTGTAACAAAAAAATTTCCCAATTCCAGTGAAGCTACAGGACCCGAGAATATGTGCACGAGAATCTGTGTTTTATACTACCATAGAAAAGATCAAACCCCAGATTTCTATTTCCAAGGAAAACAGTAAGAAAATATAGGAGGAAAAAATAAGTTTACTGAGCTTTTTCAAAAGGAAGGGAAAAGGAAGGCAAGGTTTTGTGCAGTTATCTTAAACTCCATGACAGTTCAAATATAGCTGTTAAGCTCTCTGGATATTTTCTCAGTGATTCGCCTGAGGCCTCCAGCAATTCTTCCAGAAGGCTGTGAGGAGATCAGGGCTTTGTCTTGGTGTGTGTAGAGGGACTGGGTTATTCTCTGCCAGGGATCTGTTCTGAGATGATGGTGAGTTTTCATATATGGTGACATTTAACAGCAAATCATTTCAGCAATAGATAAAAGCATAGGAAAATCCATACAGCCATAGCATTTCCAGACAGGAGCAGGGCAGTGCTGTACAAATGTGCACCAACTTACAAAGAAGAAGGAATTTTTTGCTTTCATGGAAGGCAGCACCATTATGGCAATAAATCACACCAGATTAGAAATTCACACAAGAGCTCTGGGACCAGGAACTTTAGGGAAGTAAGATAACTTGAAATGCTTGATGGAATAGGGGTTAATTTATTAATCTGCCAGTAGAAAGACCAAAGCACCTCTATAGATTTAAACCCTGATTTCTGTAGTCCTGCAAATATCACTGCACAGAGGTGAGACTATATTGCATTTAAGCATAAATGAGTTGAATTTTCCTATTTATCTGTTTGGCTTGGCTGCTGTTGACAGTTTGTAGTGCTTGCTTGACACCCTGACAAGCTCAACTGTTTTCCTGTGATTAGAGGTAAACTCTGTGTGCCTGGACAGTACATAATCACATGAATTAAATCCAGCCCATTTTCTGATCCAGCTGCATCAACTGAAATGGAGCCTTCAGACTATCACTGGCACTTTTTCAAAGAATTACTGGGTCTTACTTTGTCTTTGGAGGAGCTGGAGAACACCAGTCCCAGGCTGCCTGAGAGCTCTGGTGTTTGTGCAGCTGGGAAGGCTAAAAGATTGCTTTAGTAATTAGACCGATACAAAATCCTCAGAGAAATTAAAACTGTTTGCACTGCTCAATAACTGTGAGCTCAGAATAAGACCAGATCTACTAAATTCCCTGTTCAGCTCTCTTAATAACATAATAAGTTAGGATTATGAATTCCCCTGTTCTAATCATATTACAAGGGTGACATTTATAAGATGCCAAGAGATGAAATGCACAGTTCTGCAAGATCAATTAAATTTCACTGGTGCTGCTTTTGCTGCAGAATTTTCTGACCCAAGTATTCCAGAGAGGAAAACTTTTCTTTTGCCTCCTGAGAAAATTTTACACTATCACAAGCAACACCTGTAGGTGCTGGGTATTGACTGGATGTTTCCAGAATCTGGGGAAAAGCCTTAAAAAAGGCTTTGAAACCCACAACATCTTCTTTTCCATTTAGCAATCCCATCTACAGAGAGTGAGCATAGCCCACAACCTTCTAAATAAAACTGCTCAACTTTTGCCAAAGCTTCGAGAACAAATATTCAAACATCCCAGAGCAGAGATCTCTCTGGTCCTAATCTTCTAATGGGTCATTCATGAATCTGTGGGAAGGCCTGAAAAGGCAACAGTCACATTGTTGCTCTCTCTCTTCCTTTTTGATGTTTTGGCTGCAGTCATGGGTTGTAGAGTTCAATACAGATTTGCTGAAAAAGCACCCAAGACAAGAAACCAGCCCATTCTTATGGTATGGTCATACAAATGTGTTTTCCAATGTGAGTGGCTGCTGTGTTTTGTTTGAATATTTTGGTTTATTTCCTTTTCTTTCCTCCTTTCCTCCCTCTTCCTCCTTCCCCTTCCTTCTTCCCCCCCTCCCTCCCTTTCCTCTTTTTCTTTCTTTTCTTCTTTTTTTTCCTCCTTCTGTTTCTTTGGCAATAACTGGAAATGAAATCATTTTCACAGAATCACAGCATGGTTGATCTGGCAGATGCTGACCCTCCTGTTCAGACACATTTAGAGCAGGTTGTCCAGAATGGTGTCCAGTCAAGTTTTTTAACTTTAATCTCCAAGGACAAATACTCCACATCCTCTTTGGGTGTCCTGTTTTAATACTCAGTGATGCTCTCAGTGAAAGAAATGGTTTCTGCAGAATTCCTTGTACTTCCATTTGTGCCCATTGACCCTGGCCCTGTCCCTGGGTGACACTGAGAAACATCTCACTCTGTCTTTCTTAATATCTTCAGTCAGGTACCTGCACATTTTGATGAGACTCCCCATCTCTCCATCATCTTTGAGGCACTAAAACACATTTTCTGCTCAGTCATGCTGGAACAGAAGCACTGATGGGATGGCTGTTTTGCAGCCTCAGTGATGTCATCTTCCTGAATAATAACAAATCATTCCCCACCCTCAGTTGGGTCGTATGCCCTAATGAATGTAGTGGTGAATGGCTCACAAATGTGGAGCTTGGACAAGCACCATTGACCTGGGTAAATAAGGTACTGTGCAGAAACCCTCTGGGCCCACATAATTACTGCAATTTCTCCTTAAATGATAGACCAAGGATCATGGTCCCAGAACTGTTATTCTTATTAATAACCTCAGCCTCTTTCTTTTTTCCCCTTCCTGTTTGTGAAATAATTCCAGGGTTTTTATTAGCTGCAGCCTTCTTAAGAATTATTGCACTTTATTGTGTGATTTGAAAAATAATATTGTGATTATTAGATATGGAGGGAATTCTTTTAAAACAGCCTCAAACTGACAGGAGGATTTTTTTTTTTCCTTTTTTTTTTCTGAACAAAATGAAGGGGGAAGGGGGAACTAAGAATTATTTTTTAAAAATAAATAGGTATCATCCTCCAGCATTCATATCTCTGGAGGCCAATTCTTTAATTAAGTGGGCCCACACTTTATTAACATAGCTACATGAGTTTTTAACTTTTAGGCACATACATTTGTAAT
>NW_026626431.1:0-612 GCF_030028575.1 Malurus melanocephalus
GGTGTCCTTCCAGTGCGAGCCGGGCTACGCCCTGCAGGTACCAGCCCTGCCACAGGGAATTCTGCTTTTATATATTCTTTATATCTTTTCTTATTCTTAAATTTATCTATTTTGCTTTTCTCCATATTCTTCATATCCTTTGTTATTCTTAAATGTGTCTATTTTGTTTTTCCTCCATRTTCTTTATATCCTTTCTTATTCTTAAATACCTATTATGCTTTTCTCCATATTCTTTCTATTCTTTCTTATTCTTAAATTTATCTATTTTGCYTTTCTCCATATTCTTTATATCCTTTCTTATTCATAAATATCTATTTTGCTTTTCTCTGTGTTCTTCATATCCTTTGTTATTCTTTAATTTATCTATTTTGCTTTTCTCCATATTCTTCATATCCTTTCTTATTCTTAAATTTATCTATTTTGCTTTTCTCCATATTCCATATTCCTCCATAATCCAATATTTCTCCATGTTCTTTACGCCAATCTTTGGACCTCTGGATCCTGTTCTTGTATTCATCCCAGCAATTTTCCCTGCTATTGATTCCAGAGTAATTTTTGTTTTTCCTTTTCCATATTTGTAACCTTCCCAGTGCTTTTCCCAACTTTTTCCTG
>NW_026626431.1:2155-3376 GCF_030028575.1 Malurus melanocephalus
TTATTTGAGGCGGGTTAGGCTGAGATCCGTGTTTAAATTCCTTCTGCAAACTCCTTTTTGGGCTGCTGTGGCTCTTGTGGCACTGGTGGTGACGGTGACAGTGGTGGTGACGGTGGCAGTGGAGGTGGCAGTGGCTGTGGTGGTGGTGACGGTGGCAGTGGAGGTGGCAGTGGCTGTGGTGGTGGTGACGGTGGCAGTGGCAGTGGTGGTGGCAGTGACACTGGCGACAGTGGCTGTGGCAGTGGTGGTGACGGTGGCAGTGGCAGTGGCAGCAGTGACAGTGGCAGTGCTGGTGGCAGTGACGGTGTCTGTGGCAGTGGAGGTGACAGTGACAGTGGCTGTGGTGATGACGGTGGCAGTGGTGGTGACGGTGGCAGTGACAGTGACAGTGACAGTGGTGGCTGTGGTGGTGGCAGTGACAGTGACAGTGGTAGTGACGGTGACAGTGGTGGCAGTGGCCACGGTCACCAGGCCACTGCCCTTGGGGTCTGTCCGAGGGTGGCAGTGGGGCAGTACAGGGCACAGCAGTGGCTCGAATGCAGTCACAATCGGATCACTGAGTTTCTCCACAGTCATTTTGGGATGGGTGAGCTTTCAAGCAGCCCCTGGGGTTTTTTTCCTGTTGATTTTTCTGAGTTRAGTTTTTAATTCTTGAATCTCCCCCATGCTCCTCAAGGACCCCATACAGGATCCTATAAAGGTTCCTGACCCTGACCCCTGTTGGTTTTTCTGAGCTGAGTTTTTAATTCCTGAATCTTCTTCGTGCTCCTCAGGGATCCTGTATGGKATCCTGGGATTTTGGGAACAGATCCTGACCCTCAACCCTGTTGGTTTTTCTCAGCTGAGTTTTTTATTCCCAGATTCCCCCCATGCCGCTCAGGGACCCCGTACGGGATCCTATAAGGGACCCCGACCCTCACCCTGTCAGTTTTTCGGATCTGAGTTTTTAGTTCCCAGATTTTCCCGATGCCCCTCAGGGACCCCATACAGGATCCTATTAGGGATCTTGACCCTCACCCTGTCGTTTTTCCAGCCCAGTGCGGAGGGACGGCAGAGGAGATGGAGGGAGTTCTCCTGAGCCCCGGCTTCCCAGGGAATTATCCCAGCAACCTGGACTGCACCTGGAGGATCCTGCTGCCTGTGGGCTTTGGTGAGAACAGGGGTTGGGAAATCGGAGAATCCCACACTGGTTTGGGATGGGAAGGACCTTAAAAATCATCT
>NW_026626431.1:5196-6434 GCF_030028575.1 Malurus melanocephalus
CCTGAGCTCACCTGAACTCACCTGGGCTCAGCTGAGCTGATCTGAACTCATCTGAGCTCACCTGAGCTCGCCTGAACCCACCTGAGCTCACCTGAGCTCATCTGGTCCCGCCTGAGCTCCTCTGAACTCACCTGAGCTCACCTGAACCCACCTGAGCTCCTCTGAACTCACCTGAGCTCACCTGAACCCACCTGAGCTCACCTGAACTCACCTGAGCTTACCTGGCCGTGGGCATTCTGAGTTCTGTCCCTGTTCCCAGAGATTCCCAAAGGATTCCCAACAGGCTCAGGGCTCTCCCAAAATCCACTTTTCCAGGGGTAAAAAAAGGAACAAAGGATATTGGGGTATTTAGGGGATAATTCCTCACTGGGTTCATGTCTGTCTCTGRCCCCTGCAGTGCCCTGTGCCCCAAMGTCACCACCCAGAATGGGACAGGTTATTCCCCTGCCAGGTTGGGGTGGCACAGGGGAATTAATTGAGGCAGATTCGTTCGAGTTCTGGATCATCCCGTATCCAGAATTGCTGTCTTTGTACCCAAAAAGGGAATAAAAATGGGATTTAATGATCTTTAGGGGATAATTCCTCACCAGGTTCGTGTCTTTCTCTCTCCCTGCAGTGCCCTGTGGGGGTAAYGTCACCACCCAGAACGGGACCGTTTATTCCCCCGGCTTCCCCAACCCGTACCCGAACTCCCAGGACTGCACATGGCTACTGACGGTGCCCGTGGGCTACGGGATCCACCTGAACTTCACCCTGTTGCAGACAGAGCCCTACAACGACTTCATCACCGTCTGGTGGGTGTGGCACTCGCTCCAAAGCCACTGGAAAAAAAAAGATTTTTATATTTTTTCATTTTTCCCAGATTTTTCCAGGTCAGTTTTTTCCACAAAAATTTTCAGCTCAGTTTTTTCCTATGAAGCTTTTCAACCCAACTTTTTCAGTGAAATTTTCCAACCCAGTTTATTTCCATGAAGTTTTCTGGCCCAATTTTTTCCCCCAAAGTTTTCCAGCCCAATTTTTTGCCATAAAGTTTTCCAGCCCGATGTTTTCCACGAAGTTTTCCAGCCCAGTTTTTCAATGAAATTTTCCAGCCCAAGTTTTTTCAGCAAAATTTTCCAGACCGGGTTTTCCATRAARTTTTCCAGCCCAATTTTTTCCATTAAGTTTTCAGCCCAGTTATTTTCCCCAAGGTTTTCCAGCCCAGCTTTTTCCCATTAAGTTTTCCAGCCCAGTTTTTT
>NW_026626432.1:0-6956 GCF_030028575.1 Malurus melanocephalus
GAGTACCTCCCGCTCACCCAGCGCTGCAATAAACATACCTACTTCACAACTTAAAATTATATAAGTTGCRGAGTCTTGCTCAGATCATTTTTGGATCATTCTGGCGAGCCAGCCAGGAGAAGCTCTGTCCGGTGCGGGGGCTGTCCAGAACCGGGACTCTTTGGCGCGCCCCAGGTCTTTTTTTCCTGGAAGAACTCCGCTTCTGGTACGTCCACCGCCCAGACAGAGCAAGTACCCACTGGCGCTTCACAAGAACAGTATGTTTATCATGTATGTATATCATGTATGTATATCAAGAAGTCTACAGGGCGTACGCGTAGCCAGGGGTTGGTAAGACGCTGGGGACGCCCGCGCACAACGGACCCTGAGGTGCTTGCAAGCGCCAGCGTGGTGCTGGCCAGGAACGGTTTTTCGCAACGGCCTGCCGAGTGGGGCCGGAGCGAAAAGTTCTGCTATTACCTGAGTACAGGCCTGCCAATGACTGTATTAAGAGGCAGGAGAAAGGGTGAGCAGAACCTGGTTGTGTGCTTGTACGGAGCTCCGAGACTGTGTGTGCCTGTGCGTGTGTGTGAAGACCCGGATCCCAGAAGTGAAGCACGGACCGGAACCAGGAAGTGGCGGTTCCCGAGAGTCCGGAGTCAGGAAGTAAGTTATATTTCTTCTTTATTTTATTGTGTAATGCGTGTTTGCTGTGACTGTGTGTCGTGTGGTTGCATGCTGTGTATGATAAGTTTAAGCTGCAGCGGTTAAACGAGGCGAGGAAGGAAAAACGGGAAGAGAACACTAGCCTAGAGACATCCCCCGCACTCCAGTGGTTTTACCCAAAGAGATAAAAGTACACAAAATGTAGTTAATGTAATACAGGTGATCTAAAGTGAGTAATATAACATTAAAATAAAATGAGAAATAGCCAGAGTAAAGAAATAATAGCAAAAACCCCCTTGGGTGTATATTAGTACACTAAAAAGAAATAGTTAAAACAAAAAAAACAAAAAATAAGAATGTTCTTATTAAGTATTGTAATAATTAGTAGCCTTTATGTAAATTAGATAGTAGAAAAAAATGGCCACTCTTTAGATCTTTAGATTATAAGACCCTCCTGCAGTTAATGCTGTTCTTGAGAAGAGAGGGAAAGTAGGACAAAGTCTCCTACGCAGATATGTTTTTCACTCTCCGAAAGCACCCTGAGTGCCAGAAGGACTGTGAGATGGTGCCACCACAGGACCCCATGGTACTGGCTTTAGAAAGAGAAAATAAAGCTATTAAAAGCAGACTTAAGAGGTGCTGTTCTGCATGCAATCTAAGTCAAAGATGTACTAAACCAGACAAGGTTTATCAGGCAGCAGCACAAGAACAAGAATTAACTGATTTTCTTAAGCCCCCTCCTAAGAAGCGAGAGGATGAGGCAGACTCAGAGGACTCGCCGCCTCCAGCAGGGAGCCCGGTCTCTGCCAGAACACGAGGGAAGCGAAGGCAGGTCCTGCAAGCACCCCTACGGGAGGCAGTAGGGCCTGAGGGCAATACAATGCTGATCAAAGTACCTTTTTCTACTRTTGACATAGAAGCTTAGAAAAAGATTGCAAAAGATTATCGAACCRATCCAATAATCGTAAGTAAACATTTACGTTTTATAATGAAACAACATAATCCCGACTAGAATTATATTCAGTTGTTATTAGAAGCTGTAACAGAAACTGAAAAACAATTAATTTTGAAAACAGCACAAGATTTAGCTGAAAATTATTATAAAGCACGACAAGAAGATCACAAAGAATATTTGCCACTCCAGAACCCGAAATGAGATCCAAATAGAACAGCTGAAATGGCTAAACTACAAGCTTATGAAGAGTGGATAGTAAAAGCCATAGAAAAAGCAATGCCTAAAACCATTAATTGATCAGCACTGTATGTAATCAAACAGGGCCCCTCCGAGTCCCCAACTGACTTTCTAGAACCATTAAAAGATGCTATGCGCAGAAACACAACACTAGACCCTGGGTCAGAGGTGGGGATACAACAGCTAGTGTCTCTCTTTTTGAGCCAATCACAGTAGGACATTAGATGGAAACTCCAGAAACTGCGTTCAACAGAGAGTAAAAATTTAGAAGTATTATTACATAAAGCTTAGAGAGTGTACAGTAACCGAGAAGCAAAATATAAAGAAAGAGTTAAGAAATTAGTAACATTAGTAGAAAAAGAAAAAAAAGTAGAATTTCTGGTAGATACGAAGGTAACTTATTTAGTTTTTCTGATGCCTGTAAGAGATGATTGTATCATGGTAAAAGAGGCCACTGGTCACTCTGAAAAAGCTTATTTTGTAAACCTTTGAAGTATAAACTTAAGAAACAATAGAGAATTCATAAATTTTTATATATGCCCAATTCCCCAAAAGCACTCTTAAGTAGGGATTTATTAGAACAATTACAAGCAACCATTATGTTTAAACCTAGAGAAATTACTCTAAAAGTGAATGATCAACAATATGTAAAAATATTAAGTTTAATATTGACAACCCCTGAGACCGAAAAAAGAATTAGTAAAGAAATAACAAATCAAGTATTTCCTGGGGTTTAAGCTACTAATGTTCCAAAGAGAGCTAAGAATGCACCTCCGATACAAATTAAACTCAAAGAGAAAAAGCAGCCAGTTAGAGTTAAACAATATCCTTTAAAAAAAGAAGATAGAGAAAGAGTTAGCCCAATAATAGAAAACTTTTTGCAGCTAAGATTACTGAGAGAATGCCAGTCTGAATTTAACACCCCTATACTACCCGTTCACAAACCTGATAGATCATACCGGGTAGTACAAGATTTAAGGGCTGTAAATAAGATTACAGAAGACCTCTACCCTGTAGTGGCAAATCCATATACATTATTAACTGAACTAACACCGGAGTTAACTTGGTTTACTGTTCTAGATTTGAAGGATGCCTTCTTTTTGCCTCCCTCTCCACAAAGCCAGCCAGAAAATGTTCGCTTTTGAATGAGAAAGCCCTAAAAGTGAGCATAAAACCCAGCTCACCTGGACAGTGTTGCCTCAAGGGTTCAAGAATAGTCCTACCATATTTAGAGATCAACTTGTTAAAGACTTAAAATCCTGGCAGGTCCCAGCATCAGAAAGAAAACTGTTGCAGTATGTGGATGACCTCTTGATAGCTACCAAGACTGAAGAGGCCTGTCTTACCTGGACGGTAAGTCTGCTAAATTTCCTAGGACTGCAGGGATACCAGGTTTCCAAGAAAAAAGCCCAAGTAATGAAAAAAAAAGTGATTTACCTGGGCTATGAGATCAGTGCAGGACAAAGGAGCTTG
The DNA here is from genome assembly GCF_030028575.1 of Malurus melanocephalus. Lineage (NCBI taxonomy): Eukaryota > Metazoa > Chordata > Aves > Passeriformes > Maluridae > Malurus > Malurus melanocephalus. The sequence goes on from NW_026626432.1 coordinate 3,311, forward strand.
GGGCAGGATCGCAAAGAAGCCATCTGCCAGACTTGTAAAGCCCCTCTATGCTCTCATAAACATAGAACAGAGGGATCTCCAGTGGACAAAAGAAACCACAAAAGCCTTTGACCAGCTAAAGAATGCCCTCATGTCAGCACCAGCTCTAGGACTTCCAGACGTGAGTAAACCATTCTTTCTGTTCTCCCATGAGAAACAAAGAATTGCCTTGAGAATATTAGCACAAGACCTGGGTCCGTACCGATGGACAGTTGCTTATTTCTCAAAGCAACTAGATACAACAGCAAAAGATGGCCGGGGTGCCTCAGGGCTGTTGCAGCAGCTGTGATGAACATTCAAGAAGCACGGAAGTTTACATTGGGCCAGAAAATGACTGTGCTGGTGTCACACACAGCGTCCACAGTGCTGGAAATGAAAGGCGGCCACTGGCTTTCCCCACAAAAATTCTTGAAATACCAAGCCATCATGGTAGAACAAGATGATGTAAAAATAGTAGTGACTAACACTGTCAACCCAGCTTCTTTCCTCAGCAGAAATGAAGGAGAGCCGGTACACCACGATTATCTAGAAACCATCGAAGCTACATATTCCAGTCGTCGGGATCTAAAGGATACCCCTTTAGATGACGCAGAAACCTGGTTCACCGATGGGAGCAGCTACGAAAGCGACACGCTGAGTATGCAGTTGCTACCTGCAAAAAAGTAATAGAATCTAGACCTTTGCCAACAAACACCTCTGTACAGAAAGCTGAGATAATTACTCCAACACGTGCCCTGGAAATAGCAGATGCATTTAGAGCCATTTAGAAAGAAACGGGACTGTTGAACTCACAAAGAAAAATATCAAACATGCACATGAAATATTGCAGCTGTTGRAAGCAGCCCAGCTACCTGAGAAGGTAGCAATCATGCACATTAAAGCACACCAAAAAGTGAGCTCTGAATTAGAAGAAAGAAACGAGCTGGCGGACAGAGAAGCAAAAAAAGCAGCAAATGATCAGATAACAACAGAAGGAGCCCTGATCCCAGATGAGAAGGTCTCCCTAGAAAGTAAGCCTAAATAAAGATGAAAAAGAAACATATAACCAAGAGGGATGGGCTATTACAGCAAAAAGAAGGATAATAATACCTTCTCATTTGTTGTGGTCATCAATTAGAGAAGAACATCAGAAAACACACTGGGGTGTAGATGCTCTGTATAATTATCTAAATGATAAAATTATCACCAGGCATTTACAAGATACCATCAAGCAGGTAACCTGGCAGTGTGACATTTACCTCCAAACTAAACCCAAAATTACTTGCAAAATAAAACTTAGTCAAATTGAAAAGAGCCATGGACCTAGACAAAAGTAGCAAATTGATATCACAAAACTTCCAAGAAAAGGGGGGTATTGATATTTGTTAGTATTAACAGATACCTTTTCAGGGTGGCCAGAAGCCTTTCCCACCAGAACTGTCAAAAATTTAGCTACTTAGGAAGTAGCTGAAGTATTGTTGCAAGAAAAATAGAGACCATCTATATGGTGGCTTTGGGCAAGCCACTCAGAAAGATTGAAAAGCATGTAAGCAGAACCCGAAGTCAAAGTTTAGATAGTCCTGTATGTGATATTCAGTCTAGAGATTATGTATATGTCAAGTCTTTTGCAAGAAAAACTCTGGAGCCACAATAAGGAGGACCATTTCAGGTACTCCTTAACACTTACACCGCAATTAAAATCAAAGAGCAGAACGCCTGGATTCATTATACCAAAGTGAAGAAGTCTCGTAATTCTCCATAGAAGGTCATGCAAGTTCAACCAAGAAAATTATTTTTCTCATGATCATAATTATAATCCAAGGATGAGAGAGTACCTCTAGCCAGGACAATGCTGATTAGCCTTAGTCTCAAAGTATCTAAAAGTATACTGGATCCATAAAGAAGTATTCTAATGTAAAAGATTTAAATCTGTTAACTGTAGTTATACACAAAAATCAGGTATATGCAAGATAAGAATGAGAAAAACAAAAGTTGTAGCAACTTCAGAAGACTATAAGTAAAGTAATCAAAATAAAATATTGAATGTTAATAAGAATGCTTATGAAAAAGCAATCCAAATAAGTGTCTCGACTACCCTTACTGATAAGCATGACAAAATTTCTACAAAATTTCTACTAGTTCAAGTAAATTAGACTGTTAGTATACTTTTAAAATTAAGACAACCCCTGCAGTCTTCTCTATTATCATTAAAGAGTAAACAGTAGCAAGTTTCAAAAGTGTTACCAAAACAGAAAAAAGTTGAAGAACAGGACCATAAATTAATAAATGCAATTAGTATGGTCCAGGACATCCTTAGCCCTTAGTTGTATACAGGCACAACTATGGACACAGTCAGCAGCTGCCTTAATTATAAGAAAAAGTAATGAAGACACTTTTCCCATTGAAATTCAGAAAACTGTTTGAGACAATGCCACTGATCTAGAAAGAAAATTTCAATCTTGGTGGACCCTGGTAAACTTTACCTATGACCATTTTGACAATATAGCCACAGCCTTTGTGCTCACTGTATGCAATGCTCCTATCTATATTATCCACCCCATTGTTGCATTAAGATTAAACCATAAGAGAACAGTGCTCTATCCCTCTAAACATAGGGTATGGGCCCGGATAGTAGAGAAAAAGTAGCAAACTGTGAATTTAGAATCCTGTATTGCACGAGAACAACAAGGCTTTATCTGTGAAAGCAATACAATTGATGCTCAGGACAAATGCCTTGATAGAGAGCAAGGCATTTGCCACTTCGAAGTCCATCCAGATTCCAGTCAAAAGACTGTGCTCGTGTATATTAGTCAAAGTTGCGTGTGCTTAAAGACTGTTTGTGCTTCTATAAAGATGGATAGTAATAACATAACCTTATCTATAATTTTGTTAAAATAATTAAGTGTAACTTTTTGTATTTTGCTCCAGTTGTATCCCACCAATTGATAAGGTCTAATTACACTATGTACCACAAGTTGTCACCCATACCTATTAAAATGAACCTTACATTAATAAGACAATTAATAAAGCATCAAGACTTGATTGAAATTTTAAAAGAAATCCAAGAAAATAGAAAGAAAACTTTAATTACTATACATCATGACTCAGAAAAGATAAGCAGAATCCTGTAAAGGGCAGGACAAGATGCAAGTCATCACTAGTGGGATGTGCTCTTTAAGTGGTCACCTACTGCAACTGGTATTCTAAATACACTTTGTCACCCTATTGTTGTTCTTTTATTATTAGTTAGTGTTAGCTTCATTTTATCTTTTGTGTTATTTGTTTGGAATTGGCGAATGTTACAGCGAGTAGCGATTCTAACTTCTCTGTCAAACACACATAATAAAGTATTAAGAAACACCTTTCATAAAAGTTTATTAAAAAAATATATGTATGAGTAAAAGAATTTACTAATTTTATAGAAAAGGGGGGAATGATGCAGAGAATTTAGAAGTTACAAAGTAACTTGTTAGAAACTGCTTRCTAGACAATGCATATTGCTTGCTTAACATTGATTGTGTTTGTCAAAGCAGAATGAGAAGTAAAAGATTATTGACAAAAACAAGGACTGTGACCCAGCTTGTGTTCGTGGAACCCCTACACTAACTAAAACCAGAGTTGTTGTTTT
>NW_026626433.1:0-2216 GCF_030028575.1 Malurus melanocephalus
TCCCCCGGTACGTACGGTCAGGAAGGGGTGGCGCGAGCTCTGCAGGACGCGGCTCTCGGTCACCGTGTGAGCGACCTCGTCCTGCGGGGAGGGACCAAAATCACCCAGAAATCACCCAGAAACGCCCTTTTTCACCTCAAAATCACCCAGAAATGCCTTTTTTCACCCCAAAATCACCCAGAAATCACCCAGAAACGCCCTTTTTCACCCCAAAATCACCCAGAAATGCCCTTTTTCACCCCAAAATCACCCAGAAACGCCCTTTTTCACCCCAAAATCACCCCAAAATCACCCAGAAATGCCCTTTTTCACCCCAAAATACCCCAGAAATGCTTTCTTTGACCCCAAAATACCCTGGAAATTTGTTTTCTCACCCCAAAATCACCCAGAAATGCCTTTTTCCACCCCAAAATACCCTGGAAATGCCCCTTTCTCCCTCAAACTGCCCCATTCCCATTCCCATTTCCATCCCAAATGGACGGTTTTGGGTTCAGAGTTCCCAATCCCATTCCTGATCCCATTCCCGATCCCACAGGGGCAGTTTGGGGTCAGAATTCCCGATCCCAAATGGAGGTTTTGGGGTCCCACCTTGGCGATGATGACGTCCTTGCGCAGGATTTTCATGGCGTAGTGGGGTAACCCCGATCTGTCCCATTTCCATTCCCGATCCCATTCCCGATCCCATTCCCGATTTTGGGGTCAGAATTCCCGATTTTGGGGTCAGAATTCCCAATCCCACCTTGGCGATGATCACGTCCTTACGCAGGATTTTCATGGCGTAGTGAGGTAACCCTGATCCCATTCCCATTCCCATTCCCATTCCCGATTTTGGGATCAGAATTCCCGATTTTGGGGTCAGAATTCCCAATCCCAATCCCACCTTGGCGATGATCACGTCCTTGCGCAGGATTTTCATGGCGTAGTGGGGTAACCCCGATCCGTCCCATTCCCATTCCTGATCCCATTCCCATTCCTGATCCCATTCCCGTTCACATTCCCATTCCCGATTTTGGGGTCAGAATTCCCGATTTTGGGGTCAGAATTCCCAATCCCGTTCCCACCTTGGCAATAATCACATCCTTGCACAGGATTTTCATGGCGTAGTGGGGTAACCCTAACCCTAACCCTAACCCTAACCCTAACCCTAACCCTAACCCTAACCCTAACCCTAACCTATCCCAAATGGAGGTTTTGGGGTCAGAATTCCCGATCCCATTCCCATTCCCATTCCCGATTTTGGGGTCAGAATTCCCGATCCCATTCCCGATCCCATTCCCGATCCCATTCCCGATCCCATTCCCGATTTTGGGGTCAGAATTCCCGATTCTGGGGTCAGAATTCCCATTCCCAATCCCACCTTGGCGATGATCACGTCCTTGCGCAGGATTTTCATGGCGTAATGGGGTAACCCCGATCCGTCCCATTCCCATTCCCATTCCCATTCCCGATTTTCGGGTCAGAATTCCCGATCCCATCCCAAATGGAGGTTTTGGGGTCCCACCTTGGCGATGATGACGTCCTTGCGCAGGATTTTCATGGGACAGTGGGGTAACCCTAAGCCTAAGCCTAACCCCAACCCCAACCCTAACCCTAACCCTAACCTATCCCAAATGGAGGTTTTGGGGTCAGAATTCCCGATCCCATTCCCATTCCTGATCCCAAATGGAGGTTTTGGGGTCCCACCTTGGCGATGATCACGTCCTTGCGCAGGATTTTCATGGCGTAGTGGGGTAACCCCGATCCATCCCATTCCCATTCCCATTCCCGATCCCATTCCCAATCCCATTCCCGATTCTGGGGTCAGAATTCCCGATCCCATTCCCATTCCCGTTCCCGATTTTGGGGTCAGAATTCCTGATTTTAGGGTCAGAATTCCCATTCCCAATCCCACCTTGGCGATGATGACGTCCTTGCGCAGGATTTTCATGGCGTAATGGGGTAACCCCGATCCGTTCCCATTGCCATTCCCATCCCCATTCCCGATCCCATTCCTGATTTTGGGGTCAGAATTCCCATTCCCATTCCCGATCCCATTCCCAATCCCGATTTTGGGGTCAGAATTCCCAATTTTGGGGTCAGAATTCCCAATCCCATTCCCACCTTGGCAATAATCACGTCCTTGCGCAGGATTTTCATGGCGCAGTGGGGTAACCCCGATCCATCCCATTCCCATTCCCATTCCCGATCCCATTCCCGATCCCATTCCCATTCCCGAT
>NW_026626433.1:2561-7173 GCF_030028575.1 Malurus melanocephalus
CCCGATCCCATTCCCGATCCCATTCCCATTCCCGATTTTGGGGTCAGAATTCCCGATCCCATCCCAAATGGAGGTTTTGGGGTCCCACCTTGGCGATGATGACGTCCTTGCGCAGGATTTTCATGGCGTAGTACCGTCCCGACGCCTTTTCCCGCACCAGGATCACCTTCCCGAAGGTTCCCTTTCCCAGCAGCTTCAGGTAATCGAAGTCGTTCATGGTCTGGGGCGAAAAAGGGCAGATTTGGGGTCAGGAACGGGGATTTTCCAGGGAAAAGGGGCGGATTTGGGACCGGGAATGGGGATTTCCAGGGAAAAGGGGCAGATTTGGGGCTGGGAATGGAGATTTTCCAGGTAAAATGGAGATTTTGGGGCCGGGTATGAGGATTTCCAGGGAAAAGGGAGGTTTTAGGGCTGGGAACAGGGATTTTCTGGGGTAAAACGGTTATGGGTTAGGGTTAGGGCTAGGGTTAGGGTTAGGGTTAGGCTTAGGGCTAGGGCTAGGGTTAGGGTTAGGGTTAGGGTTAGGGTTAGGGTTAGGGCTAGGATTAGGCTTAGGGCTAGGGTTAGGGTTACGGCTAGAGCTAGGGCTAGGGCTTGGTCTATAGCCAGGGTAAGGGCGTGGGTTAGGGCTACGGCTAGGGTTAGGGTTAGGACTAGGGTTAGGGCTAGGTCTAAAGCTAGGGCTAGGTCTAAGGCTAGAGTTAGGGCTAGGGCAAGGGCAAGGTCTAGGGCTAGGGTTAGGGCTAGGGCCAGGTTTAGGGCTAGGACTAGGGCTAGGTTTAGGTATTGGGTTAGCGCTAGAGCTAGGGCAAGGGATAGGGTTAGGGCTAGGGCTAGGTTTAGGGCTAGGACTAGGGTTAGGACTAGGCTTAGGGCTAGAGGTAGGACTAGGTCTAGGGTTAGGGTTATGGCTAGGCCTAGGGCTAGGTCTAGGTCTAGGGTTAGGGTTAGTCTTAGGGCTAGGGTTAGAGCTAGGGCTAGGGCTAGGGTTAGGACTAGGGTTAGGGCTAGGACTAGGGTTAGGGCTAGGGTTAGGGTTAGGGCTAGAGTTAGGTCTAGGTCTAGTGTTAGGGCTAGGTCTAGGGCTAGGGCTAGGGCTAGGGTTAGGGTTAGGGTTATGGTTAGGGCTAGAGTTAGGTCTAGGTCTAGTATTAGGGTTAGGGCTAGGGCTAGGGCTAGGTCTAGGTCTAGGGTTAGGGCTAAGGCTAGGTCTAGGGCGAGTATTAGGGCTAGGGCTAGGATTAGGGTTATGGCTAGGGTTAGGGCTAGGTGTAGGGCTCGGGCTAGGGATAGGGTTAGGGCCAGGGTTAGGGCTAGGTCTAGGGCTAAGGCTAGGTCTACGGCTAAGGTAAGGGCTAGGGCTAGGGTTAGGGCTCGGACTAGGGTTAGGGCTCGGACTAGGGTTAGGGCTAGGACTAGGGTTAGGGTTAGGGTTAGGTCTAGGGTTAAGGCTAGAGCTTGAGCTAGGACTAGGGTTAGGGTTAGGCCTAGGGCTAGCGCTAGGGCTAGGGTTAGGGCTAGGGTTAGGGCTAGGGCTAGGGCTAGGTTTAGGGCTAGGACTAGGGTTAGGACTAGGGTTAGGGCTAGGACTAGGGTTAGGGCTAGGGTTAGGGCTTGCGTTAGGTCTAGGTCTAGGGCTCGGGTTAGGGTTAGGATTGGCGTTAGGGTTACGGCTTAGGGTTAGTGTTAAGGCTACAGCTAGGGCTAGGTCTAGGATAAGGGTTAGGGCTAGTGCTAGGGCTCGGGCTAGGGTTAGGGTTAGGGTTAGGGCTAGGTAAGGGCTAGGGTTAGGGTTAGGGTTAGGGCTAGGGCTTGGGCTAGGGTTAGGGTTAAGACTAGGGTTAGGGCTAGAGGTAGGGCTAGGGCTAGGGTTAGGGCCAGGTTTAGGGCTAGGTCTAGGGCTAGGGCAAGGTCTATGGCTAGGGTAAGGGTTAGGGCTAGGGTTAGGGGTAGGGCTAGGACTAGGTTTAGGGCTAGGGGTAGGTCTAGGTCTAGGGTTCGGGCTCGGTCTAGGTCTAGGGCTAGTTTTAGGGCTCGGGCTTAGAGTTAGGGTTAGGGTTAGGGCCACGTTTATGGCTAGGTCTAGGGCTAGGTCTATGGCTAAGGCTAGGTCTACGGCTAAGGTAAGGGCTAGGACTAGGGTTAGGGCTAGGCTTAGGGCTAGGGTTAGGGTTAGGGTTAGGGCTAGCGCTAGGGCTAGGGTTAGGGTTAGGGTTAAGGCTAGAGCTTGGGCTAGGGCTAGGGTTAGGGTTAGGGCTAGGGCTAGGTTTAGGGCTAAGGCTAGGGCTAAGGCTAGGTCTAGGGCTAGGTTAAGGGCTAGGGCTTGGGCTAGGTTTAGGGCTAGGGTTAGGGTTAGGGTTAGGCCTAGGGCTAGCGCTAGGGCTAGGGTTAGGGCTAGAGGTACGGCTACGTCTAGGGTTAGGGTTAGGGTTAGGGTTAGGGCTTTGGATTCGGGCTAGGGTTAGGGTTTGGGTTAGGTTTAGGCTTAGGTTTATGGTTAGGGTTAGGGTTTTTGGTTTTTGGGTTTTTTTCAGGCACTCACAGCCTTCGTGCGGGATTTGGTTTAGGTTTAGGGTTAGTTTTAGGTTTAGGATTAGGTTTTTTTGGGTTTCCATGCACTCACAGCCTTGGTGCGGGATTTGCCCACAGCCACGTCCGTCTCCTCAGTTCCCAGGATTAGGGTTAGGGTTTAGGGTTAGGTTTAGGTTTAGGATTAGGTGTTTTTGGGATTTTTCATGCACTCACAGCCTTGGTGCGGGATTTGGCCATGGCCACGTCCGTCTCCTCACTCCCCAGGATTAGGGTTAGGTTTAGGATTAGGATTAGGGATTTTTTGGGATTTTTGGGTTTTTCTCACAGCTTTGGTGCGGGATTTGCCCACAGCCACGTCCGTCTCCTCACTCCCCAGGGTTAGGGTTAGTTTTAGGTTTAGGATTAGGGATTTTTTGGGATTTTTGGGTTTTTCTCACAGCTTTGGTGCGGGATTTGCCCACAGCCACGTCCGTCTCCTCACTCCCCAGGGTTAGGGTTAGTTTTAGGTTTAGGATTAGGGATTTTTTTTTGATTTTTGGGTTTTTCTCACAGCCTTGGTTCGGGATTTGCCCACAGCCACGTCCGTCTCCTCACTCCCCAGGGTTAGGGTTAGTTTTAGGTTTAGGATTAGGGATTTTTTTTGATTTTTGGGTTTTTCTCACAGCCTTGGTTCGGGATTTGCCCACAGCCACGTCCGTCTCCTCACTCCCCAGGGTTAGGGTTAGTTTTAGGTTTAGGATTAGGGATTTTTTTTGATTTTTGGGTTTTTCTCACAGCTTTGGTTTGGGATTTGCCCACGGCCAGCTCCGTCTCCTCACTCCCCAGGGCTCCGCTCTGCAGCTCCATCGCCTCCGACAGCGGCTCCCGAACCTTGAGACTGTGGGCAACGGCCTGGATGGCCTGGATCCACTCCTCGCTGTGGGATTGGGAAAATGGGATTGGGATTGGGAAAATGGGAATGGGATTGGGATCAATCCCACACAGGGATCCACTCCTCGCTGCGGGATTGGGATTGGGAAAATGGGAATTGGGATTGGGAAAAATGGGAATGGGATTGGGATCATTCCCACACAGGGATCCACTCCTCGCTGTGGGATTGGGATTGGGAAAAATGGGAATGGGATTGGGATCGATCCCACACAGGGATCCATTCCTCACTGTGGGATTGAGATTGGGATTGGGAAAATGGGACTGGGATTGGGAAAAGGGGATTTGGATTGATCCTGGACAGGGATATCACACAGGGATCCATTCGTCACTGGGGAAAAACGGGATTGGGATTGGGAAAAGGGGATTGGGATTGGGAAAAATGGGATTGAGATCAATCCTACACAGGGATCCACTCCTCACTGTGGGATTGGGAAAATGGGATTGGGATTGGGATCGATCCCGGACAGGGATATCACACAGGGATCCATTCCTCACTGGGGAAAATGGGGATTGGGAAAAAGGGATTGGGATTGGGATTGGGATCAATCCCACACAGGGATCCATTCCTCACTGGGAAAAATTGGATTGGGATTGGGATTGGGAAAAAGGGAATTGGGATTGATCCCGGACAGGGATCCACTCATCCCTGCAGGGAGGATTTGGGGTCCCTTTCCCAGGATTTGGAGTCTCATTTCCCAATTTGGTGATTTGGGGTCCCTTTTCCCAGGATTTGGGGTCCCTTTTCCCAGGATTTGGGGTTCATTTCCCAGGATTTGGGGTCTCTCCCCCAGGATTTGGGGATTTGGGGTCCCTGTCCCTCGTCCCCACTGCTCCTCGGGGCTGTCCACGTGGAAGGATTTGGGGTCCCATTTCTCAGGATTTGGGGTCCCATTTCCCAATTTGGGGATTTGGGGTCTCTCTCCCAGGATTTGGGGTCCCTTTTCCCAGGATTTGGGGTCCCTTTTCCCAGGATTTGGGGTCCCTTTTCCCAGGATTTGGGGTTCATTTCCCAGGATTTGGGGTCCCTGTCCCTCGTCCCCACCGCTCCTCGGGGCTGTCCACGTGGAAAGTCCTCTCGATCACCGTCGTCCACTGCAGACAGCGAATGATGAAAGTGTTGGGACGCGGCCGCTCCGACTTCATCAGCTGG
>NW_026626434.1:0-2045 GCF_030028575.1 Malurus melanocephalus
GTGACCCCAAAAACAGTGACCCCAAATCCTGAGAGACCCCAAATCCTGAGTGACCCCAAAAACAGTGACCCCAAAGACAGTGACCCCAAATCCAGGGGGGGACCCCAAATCTCCCCAAAACCTGAGAGATCCCAAATCCTGAGAGACCCCAAAACCTGGGGGGGACCCCAAATCCAGTGACCCCAAATCCAGTGACCCCAAATCCTGAGTGACCCCAAAGACAGAATCCCCCAAACCCTTCAGGAATGACCCCAAATCCCAGAAATGACCCCAAATCCAGGGAGTGACCCCAAAACCCAGGAACAGAGCCCCTCAAACCCTTTGGGAATGACCCCAAATCCAGGGAACAATCCCAAAACCAGAAGCAAAGACAGTGACCCCAAATCCTGAGAGACCCCAAATACTGGGAGTGACCCCAAAATCCGGGAGGAACCCAACCACGGGAATGACCCGAAATCCCGAGAATGGCCCCAAATCCTGGGATTTGAACCCAAACCCAGGAAAGGCCCCAATCCCAGGAATGACCCCAAATCCAGGGAGTGATCCCAAAACCTGGGAACAGAGCCCCCTAAACCCTTTGGGAATGACCCCAAATCCCAGGAACGACCCCAGATTCTGGGAATAATATCAAAATTGGGTGCAGAGCCCCTCAAACCCTTTGGGAGTGACCTCAAATCCCAGAAATGACCCCAAATCGAGAGAGTGACCCCAAAACCTGGGAGCAGAGCCCCCCAAACCCTTCAGGAATGACCCCAAATCCCAGGAATGACCCCAAATCCAGGGAGTGTCCCCAAAAACTGGGAGCAAAGCCCCCCAAACCCTTCAGGAATAACTCCAAATCCCAGGAACGACCCCAAATTCTAGGAAAAATCCCTAAACTCAGGAGTAAAATCCCCCAAACCCTTTGGGAATGACCTCAAATCCCAGAAATGACCCCAAATCCAGGGACTGAACCCAAAACCTGGGAACAGAGCCCCCTCAACCCTTCAGGAATGACCCCAAATCCTGAGATTTGACCCGAAAACCAGGGAACAATCCCAAAACCCAGGAACAATCGCAAAACCTGGGAACAGAGCCCCTGAAACCCTTTGGGAATGACCCCAAATCTCAGGATTTGACCCCATTGCAGCTCCAGGAATCCCAAAAACCCACAAAAACCCCAAAACCCCGCTCACGTTCTTGAGGAAGTGCCGGGCCACGATCTCGGGGTTGAGCTCCCACTGGACGTTGTTCTTCATCCCCACCTCGAGGCGACAGCCCCGCAGGAATTTTAGGGTCTGGAAAAGGGGAAATGGGGTCAAAAGGGGAAATTCCTGGGATTTGGGGGATTTTTGGGGATTTTTGGGGGATTTTTGGGGGATTTGGGATGGGGTGGGCCCGCTCACCTTCTCCCCGCTCTGGGTCTGGCGCTCCTCCAGCTTCCCCTGCTGCTGGAGCTGTTGGGGGAAAAAAAGGGAAAAATGGGAAAAGTGGGATTTAGAGGGGAAATAATGGGGAGCAAAAGGGGAAAAATGGGATTTAGGAAGGAAAATGGGGAAAAAAATGAGATTTAGGAACAAAAACAGGAAAGAAAAAGGAATTTAGGGCAGAAAATGAGAGGAGAAAGGGTTGAAGAGGGAAAATGGACAAAAAAATGGGATTTAGGAAGGAAATGGGGTTGAGGAAAGAAAACCAGGAAAAAAAAGGGATTTAGGAGGGAAAATGGGGGAGAAAATGGGAAAAATGGGGTTTAGAGGGAAAATAATGGGGTTGAGGAGTAAAAATGGGGGAAAAAATGGGATTTAGAAAGGAAAATGGGGGGAAAAATGGGGTTTAGAGGGAAAATGAGGGAAGAAAACAGGGAGAAAATGGGATTTAGGAGGGAAAATGGGGGAGAAAATGGGATTTAGGAAGGAAAATGGGGTTGGGGAAAGAAAACGAGAGGAAAAAAAGGGGATTTAGGAAGGAAAATGGGAATTAGAGGGAAAATGGGGAGAAAATGGGGGGAAAATGGGGTTGAGGAGGGAAAATGGGGAAAAAATGGGGTTTAGGAAAGAAAATTAGAA
>NW_026626434.1:2885-7033 GCF_030028575.1 Malurus melanocephalus
CCCAAATTCCTGCTTTTTTCCCCATTTTTGGGGGTTTTTTGGGTTCTGCTGACCTTTTTCTCCTCCTGGAAGATGCGGAGATTTTCCGGGGTCGGGTACAGGGCCAGGCCCTGGGGAAGGAGTTTGTTCCTCCCCAGACGTTTGTCCACGTTCACCACGTCCCCACGGCTCCCCAAATCTGCCAGGAAAAACGGGAAAAGGCAACTGGGAACACTGGGAGAATCCCAGTTCACATGGTGGGATGGGGGGTCCATCCAAAGGGGGTTAAATTGCAGAAATTTTATAAAAATTCCATTAAATTAAACAGAAATTTCATGGAATTGTGGGGTTTATAGGGTCAAAAGTCAACTGGGAACACTGGGAGAATCCCAGTTCTTGTGGTGGGGGTTCCATCCAAAGAGGGTTAAATTCCAAAAATTTTATAAAAGTTCCATTAAATTAAAAGGAAATTCCATTAATTTTACCAAAATTCCATGGAATTGTGGGGTTTTGGGGGTTAAAAGTCAACTGGGAACACTGGGAGAATCCCAGTTCCTGTGGTGGAGTGAGGGGTACATCCAAAGAGGGTTAAAATTCCAGAAATTTACAGAAATTCCATTAAATTAAACAGAAATTTCATGGAATTGTGGAGTTTATAGGGTTAAAAGTCAACTGGGAACACTGGGAGAATCCCAGTTCCTGTGGTGGGGTGGGGGGTCCATCCAAAGGGGGTAAAATTCCAGAAATTTTATAAAAATTCCATAAAATTAAAAGGAAATTCCATTAATTTTTCCAAAATTCCATGGAATTGTGGGGTTTTGGGGGTTAAAAGTCAACTGAGAACGCTGGGAAAATCCCAAATTCTTGTGTTGGGGTGGGGGGTGCATCCAAAAGGGGTAAAATTCCAGAAATTTTACAAAAATTCTGTAAAATTAAACAAAAATTCCGTGAAATTGTGGGGTTTGGGGGGTTAAAAGTCAACTGGGAACACTGGGAGAATCCCAGTTCTTGTGGTGGGGTGGGGGGTCCATCCAAAGGGTGGTAAAATTCCAGAAATTTTATAAAAATTCCATAAAATTATATGGAAATTCCATTAATTTTACCAAAATTCCATGAAATTGTGGGGTTTTGGAGGTTAAAAGTCAACTGGGAACACTGGGAGAATCCCAGTTCACATGGTGGGGTGGGAGGTGCATCCAAAGGGGGTAAAATTCTAGAAATTTTACAGAAATTCTGTAAAATTAAACAAAAATTCCATGAAATTGTGGGGTTTTGGAGGTCAAAAGTCAACTGGGAACACTGGGAGAATCCCAGTTCCTGTGGTGGGGTGGGGGGTCCATCCAAAGGGGGTTAAATTCCAGAAATTTTACAAAAATTCCATAAAATTAAATAAAAATTCTATATATTTGCACAGAAATTCCATGAAATTGTGGGGTTTTGGAGGTCAAAAGTCAACTGGGAACACTGGGAAAATCCCAAATTCTTGTGGTGGGGTGGGGGTCCATCCAAAGGGGGCTAAATTCCAGAAATTTTATAAAAATTCCATAAAATTAAAAGGAAATTCCATTAATTTTACCAAAATTCCATTAAATTGTGGGGTTTTGGGGTCAAAAGTCAACTGGGAACGCTGGGAAAATCCCAAATTCTTGTGGTGGGGTGGGGGGTCCATCCAAAGGGGGTAAAATTCCAGAAATTTTATAAAAATTCCATTAAATTAAACAGAAATTTCATGGAATTGTGGGGTTTATAGGGTCAAAAGTCAACTGGGAACACTGGGAAAATCCCAGTTCTTGTGGTGGGGTGGGGGGTCCATCCAAACGGGGTAAAATTCCAGAAATTTTACAGAAATTCTGTAGAATTAAACAAAAATTCCGTGAAATTGTGGGGTTTTGGAGGTCAAAAGTCAACTGGGAACACTGGGAGAATCCCAGTTCACATGGTGGGGTGGGGGGGTCCATCCAAAGAGGGTTAAATTCCAAAAATTTTATAAAAGTTCCATTAAATTAAATAGAAATTCCATTAATTTTACCAAAATTCCATGAAATTGTGGGGTTTTGGAGGTTAAAAGTCAACTGGGAACACTGGGAGAATCCCAATTCTCATGGTGGGGTGGGGGTCCATCCAAAGGGTGGTAAAATTCCAGAAATTTTATAAAAATTCCATAAAATTATATGGAAATTCCATTAATTTTACCACAATTCCATGAAATTGTGGGGTTTTGGGGGTTAAAAGGCAACTGGGAACACTGGGAAAATCCCAATTCCTGTGGTGGGATGGGGGATCCATCCAAAAGGAGTTAAATCCCAAAAGTTTTACAGAAATTCTGCAAAATTAAATAAAAATTCCATGAAATTGTGGGGTTTTGGGGGTTAAAAGTCAACTGGGAACACTGGGAAAATCCCAAATTCTTGTGGTGGGGTGGGGGGTCCATCCAAAGGGTGGTAAAATTCCAGAAATTTTATAAAAATTCCATAAAATTAAAAAGAAATTCCATTAATTTTACCAAAATTCCATGAAATTGTGGGGTTTTGGAGGTTAAAAGTCAACTGGGAACACTGGGAGAATCCCAGTTCTTGTGGTGGGGTGGGAGGTGCATCCAAAGGGGGTTAAATTCCAAAAATTTTATAAAAGTTCCATTAAATTAAACAGAAATTTCATGGAATTGTGGGGTTTATAGGGTCAAAAGTCAACTGGGAACACTGGGAAAATCCCAAATTCTTGTGGCAAGGTGGGGGGTCGATCCCAAGAGAGTTAAATTCCATGAATTTTACAGAAATTCTGTAAAATTAAACAGAAATTCTATATATTTACACAGAAATTCCATGAAATTGTGGGGTTTTTAGGGTCAAAAGTCAACTGGGACAAACGGGATGAAAGGGCTGGGAATGCAGGAATTCCCGGGAAATCGCTCACGGGGATGTAAATGCCAGGAACATGGGAATTCTCAGGACAAACGGGATAAAAAAGCTGGGAATTCGGGGATGAAAGTGCCGGAAACATGGGAATTCCCGGGACAAATGGGATGAAAGGGCTGGGAATGCAGGAATTCCCGGGAAATGGGAAATCGCTCACGGGGATGAAAGTGCCAGGAAGACGGGAATTCTCGGGAATTCCGGGATATCATTCATGGAGATGAAAGTGCCGGGAACACGGGAATTCCCAGGACAAATGGGATGAAAGTGCTGGGAATACAGGGATGAAAGGGCTAGGAAGACAGGAATTTTCGGGATGAAAGTGCCGGGAACATGGGAATTCCCGGGAATCCTCGGGGGATATCACTCATGGGGATGAAAGTGCAGGGAACACGGGAATTCCCGGGATGAAAGTGCCAGGAACACAGGAAATCCTGGGAATCCCTGGGACATCACTCATGGGGATGAAAGTGCCAGGAACATGGGAATTCCCGGGATGAAAGAGGATGAAAACTGCCAGAAAAGTGCTGGGAATACAGGAATTCCTGGGAAATGGCTCACAGGGATGAAAGTGCTGGGAACACGGGAATTCCTGGGAATCCCTGGGATATCATTCATGGAGATGAAAGTGCCGGGAACATGGGAATTCCCAGGAATTCTGGGATATCACTCATGGAGATGAAAGTGCCTGAACACAGGAATACCCGGGAATTCCTGGGATATCCCTCACGGGGATGAAAGTGCAGGGAATCCAGAAATTCTCAGGAATTCCGGGAAATCGCTCAAGGGATGTAAATGCAGGGAACATGGGAATTCTTGGGACACATGGGACAGAAGTGCTGGGAATGTGGGGATGAAAGTGCTGGGAACATGGGAATTCCCGGGAAAAGTGGCATGAAAACGCCGGGAATGCAGGAATTCCCGGGAAATCGCTCACGGGGATGAAAGTGCCAGGAACACGGGAATTCCCCAGATGAAAGTACTCGGAACACGGGAATTCCCGGGATGAAAGCGCCGGGAACACGGGAATTCCTGGGATGAAAGTGCCGGGAACACAGGAATTCCCGGTAATCCCCGGTGGTTTCTCTCTCACCCTCCACAGCCCGGGTCAGCAGCAGCTCCATGCTCTCCCGGGGCCGGTGTTTGCCGTCCTGCAGCAGTCGGTACACGCGGTGCCGCCGCGGGTGCAGCCGGGGAGAGGCCCCGGCCCGGGCCAGCGGCACCGGCCAGCAGCGCTCCACGATCACCGTGCCCTGG
>NW_026626435.1:0-3129 GCF_030028575.1 Malurus melanocephalus
TGACCCCATAAAAAATGGGAAAAAGGCAGGAAAAGGCAGGAAAAATGGGAAAAATTCCCAAAAAAAGCGGAATTTTGGGATTTTACCCCCGGGAAGTTTCTCCTTCTCCCCAGTTGACAGCCCCAGCTCTTTCTGCATGGGGCCACCACAGTGACCCCATAAAAAATAGCAAAAAAGGCAGGAAAAGGGGTGGGAAAATGGGATGGGAAAACGGGAAAAATTCCCAAAAAAAGCGGAATTTTGGGATTTTACCCCCAGGAAGTTTCTCCTTTTCCCCAGTTGACAGCCCCAGCTGCTCGGCCAGTGGCCCCAATGACCCCAAATGTCCCTAATCCCTATGACCCCATACGGAAATGGGAAAAAGGCAGGAAAAGAGGTAGAAAAATGGGGAAAATTCCCAAAAAAAGCGAAATTTTGGGATTTTACCCCCGGGAAGTTTCTCCTTTTCCCCAGTTGACAGCCCCAGCTGCTCAGCCAGCTCCTTTTGCATGGGGCCACCACAATGAACCCATAGAAAACAGGAAAAATGCAGGGAAAGGGTGGGAAAATGGGATGGGAAAATGGGAAAAATTCCCAAAAAAAGCGGAATTTCAGGATTTTACCCCCTGGGAAGTTTCTCCTTCTCCCCCGTGGACAGCCCCAGCTGCTCGGCCAGTGACCCCAATGACCCCAAATGTCCCCAAACAACAACACCACATAAAAACATGGGAAAAAGGCAGGAAAAACACAGGGAAAAGGGGTGGGAAAATGGTAAAAATTCCCAAAAAAAGCGGAATTTCAGGATTTTACCCCCGGAAAGTTTCTCTTTCTCCCCAGTTGACAGCCCCAGCTGCTCGGCCAGCTCTTTCTGCATGGGGCCACCACAACCCAATGTCCCCAAATGTCCCAAAACAACGACACCACATAAAAACACGGGGAAAAAGGCAGGAAAAACAGGAAAAATTCCCAAAAAAAGCCAAATTTCAGGATTTTACTCCCGGGAAGTTTCTCTTTCTCCCCAGTTGACAGCCCCAGCTGCTCGGCCAGCTCTTTCTGCATGGGGCCACCACAGTGACCCCATAAAAAATGGGAAAAAGGCAGGAAAAGGGCAGAAAAAACGCAATAAAAGGGGTAGAAAAGTGGTAAAAATTCCCCAAAAAAGCGGAATTTTGGGATTTTACCCCCGGGAAGTTTCTCCTTTTCCCCGGTTGACAGCCCCAGCTGTTCAGCCAGCTCTTTCTGCACGGGACCACCACAATGACAATGACCCCATAGAAAAACGGGAAAAATGCAGGGAAAGGGTGGGAAAATGGGATGGGAAAATGGGAAAAATTCCCAAAAAAAGCGGAATTTTGGGATTTTACCCCCGGGAAGTTTCTCTTTTTCCCCTGTGGACAGCCCCAGCTCTTTCTGCATGGGGCCACCACAATGACCCCATAAAAAATAGCAAAAAATGCAGGAAAAGGGGTGGGAAAATGGGGAAAATGGGATGGGAAAATGGGAAAAATTCCCAAAAAAAGCGGAATTTTGGGATTTTACCCCCGGGAAGTTTCTCCTTTTCCCCAGTTGACAGCCCCAGCTGCTCGGCCAGTGGCCCCAATGACCCCAAATGTCCCCAAAACAACGACACCACATAAAAACAGGGGGGAAAAAGGCAGGAAAAACACAGGGAAAAGGGGTAGAAAAACAGGAAAAATTCCCAAAAAAAGCGGAATTTTGGGATTTTACCCCCAGGAAGTTTCTCTTTCTCCCCAGTTGACAGCCCCAGCTGCTCAGCCAGCTCTTTCTGCATGGGGCCCACAATGAACCCATAGAAAAACAGGAAAAAGGCAGGAAAAACACAGGGAAAAGGGATGGGAAAATGGGAAAAATTCCCCAAAAAAGCGGAATTTTGGGATTTTACCCCCGGGAAGTTTCTCTTTCTCCCCCGTGGACAGCCCCAGCTGCTCAGCCAGCTCTTTCTGCATGGGGCCCAGCGTGTCCTTGTAGGGGCAGCGCGTGGTCCAGTGGTCCCCTTTGCAGATGCGGCAGCTGACGATCTTCTGCCCCTTCAGCTTGTTCATGGGGTCCTCCTCCTCCTGGCAGTTCAGGTCCTGGGGACACAGGGGACATTGGGGACATTGGGGACACTCTGGGGACATTGGGGACATTCTGGGGACACACCTGGGGGTGGCTGGGAACACTCTGGGGACAGCTGGGGACACTGGGGACAGATGGGGACACATCTGGGGACACTCTGGGGACACCGGGGGATGGCCTGGGAGGGCTGGGGACACCCTGGGGACACCAAAAATACACGTGGGGATGGCTGGGGACACCCCTGGGGACAGCTGGGGACACACCTGGGATGGCTGGGGACAGATGGGGACAGATGGGGACACTCTGGGGACATTAGGGACACCCTGGGGACAGCCTGGGGATGGCTGGGGACACTCTGGGGACAGCTGGGGACACACCTGGGGACAGCTGGGGGCACCTGGGGACACCAAAAATACACCTGGGGACACTCTGGGGACACACCTGGGGACACCTGGGGACAGAGGGGACACATGGGGACACAGGGGGACACACCTGGGGACACCTGGGGACAGAGGGAACAGATGGGGACACTCTGGGGGTGGCTGGGGAGGGTTGGGGACACACCTGGGGACAGCTGGGGACACTGGGGACAGCTGGAATACACCTGAGATACACCAAAAATACACCTGGGGACACCTGGGGACAGTTGGGGATGGCTGGGGACACACCTGGGGACATTGGGGACACACCTGGGGACAGCTGGGGGCACCCTGGGGATACCCTGGGGACACTCTGGGGACACTCCCGGGGATGGCTGGGGATGGCCTGGGAGGGCTGGGGACACTCTGGGGACACATGGGGACACACCTGGGGGTGGCTGGGGACACCTGGGGACACCAAAAATACACATGGGGATACCTGGGGACATTGGGGACACACCTGGGGACAGCTGGGGATGGCCTGGGAGGGCTGGGGATGGTTGGGGACACACCTGGGGACACCAAAAATACACCTGGGGATACCTGGGGACACCTGGGGACAGCTGGGGACACAGGGGACATTGGGGACACTCTGGGGACACTCTGGGGACAGATGGGGACATTGGGGACAGATGGGGACAAATGGGGACAC
>NW_026626435.1:3672-5044 GCF_030028575.1 Malurus melanocephalus
GGTGACACCAAAAATACACCTGGGGACACTCTGGGGACAGCTGGGGACACAGGGGACAGATGGGGATGGCTGGGGATGGCTGGGGACACCCCTGAGGACAGCTGGGGACACACCTGTCCCCCATCCCCTGTCACTGTCACACCTGTCACATTTGTCACACCTGTCCCCATTTGTCACATTTGTCACACCTGTCACCGTCCCCCTGTCCCCTCTGTCACTGTCACACCTGTCATTGTCACTGTCACCTATCACTGTCACATTTGTCACTGTCCCCGTACCTCTTTGCTGGTGATGAAGGTCATGAAGACGTCGTCGCTCACCCTGTCCCTGTCCCTGTCCCCTGTCCCCTGTCACTGTCCCCTGTCATTGTCACATCTGTCACATTTGTCCCATTTGTCTCATTTGTCCCATTTGTCACATTTGTCCCATTTGTCCCATTTGTCCCATTTGTCACACCTGTCCCTGTCCCCGTACCTCTTTGCTGGTGATGAAGGTCATGAAGACGTCGTCGCTCACCGTGTCCCCTGTCCCTGTCCCCTATCCCTGTCATTGTCACATTTGTCACATTTGTCACACTTGTCACACTTGTCACACTTGTCACACTTGTCACACTTGTCACTGTACCTCTTTGCTGGTGATGAAGGTCATGAAGACGTCGTCGCTCACCGTGTCCCTGTCACTGTCCCTGTCCCCTGTCCCCTGTCACTGTCACATTTGTCACATTTGTCCCATTTGTCCCATTTGTCCCATTTGTCACATTTGTCACTGTACCTCTTTGCTGGTGATGAAGGTCATGAAGACGTCGTCGCTCCCCTGTCCCTGTCACTGTCCCCTGTCATTGTCACTGTCACATTTGTCACATTTGTCACATTTGTCACATTTGTCACATTTGTCCCATTTGTCCCATTTGTCACATTTGTCACATTTGTCACCGTACCTCTTTGCTGGTGATGAAGGTCATGAAGACGTCGTTGCTCCCCTGTCCCCTGTCCCCTGTCCCTGTCCCCTGTCACTGTCACTGTCCCCTATCCCTGTCATTGTCATTGTCACATTTGTCACATTTGTCCCATCTGTCACATTTGTCCCCGTACCTCTTTGCTGGTGATGAAGGTCATGAAGACGTTGACGCTCACCGTGTCCCTGTCCCCTGTCCCTGTCCCTGTCACTGTCACATCTGTCACATTTGTCACATTTGTCACATTTGTCACTGTACCTCTTTGCTGGTGATGAAGGTCATGAAGACGTCGTCGCTCACCTGTCCCTGTCACTGTCCCCTGTCATTGTCACATTTGTCCCATTTGTCACATTTGTCACATTTGTCACATTTGTCACATTTGTCCCCGTACCTCTTTGCTGGTGATGAAGGTCATGA
>NW_026626435.1:5544-6611 GCF_030028575.1 Malurus melanocephalus
GTACCTCTTTGCTGGTGATGAAGGTCATGAAGACGTCGTCGCTCACCGTCGTCGTGGCCACGTTGGGTCCGGGGGCGTCGAACTCGGAATTCCCGAACTTCTTCCAGTTCTGGGGGGGAGGAAAAGGGTGGGAAAAGGACCCCAAAAAATGGGGAAGAACCCAAAAAATCCCGGGAAAGGAGCACAAAAAACCCTGGGAAAGGAGCCCAAAAACCCCTGGGAAAAGGGGCCCAAAAATCCCAGGAAAAGGACCCAAAAACTCTGCGAAAAGGGCCCCAAAATCACAGGAAAAAGGCCCCAAAAATCCCAGGAAAAGGGCCCCAAAAAACCCTGGGAAAGGGTCCCAAAAAACCCTGGGAAAAGGGGCCCAAAAATCCCAGGAAAGGAGCCCAAAAAACCCTGGGAAAAGGGCCCCAAAAAATGGGAAAAGGACCCAAAAAAAGGGGAATATCTATGGGAAAAAGACCCCAAAATCCCAGGAAAAGGGCCCCAAAAGCATGGGAAAAGGACCCCAAAAATCCCAGGAAAAGGGGCCCAAAACCATGGGAAAAGGACCCCAAAAATCCCAGGAAAAGGGGCCCAAAACCATGGGAAAAGGACCCCAAAAATCGCAGGAAAAAGGCTCCAAAAAATCCTGGGAAAGGGCCCCAAAAACCCCGGGAAAAGGGTCCCAAAACCATGGGGAGAGGACCCCAAAAATCCCAGGAAAAGGGGCCCAAAAATCCTGGGAAAAGGGCCCCAAAAACCCAGGAAAAGGGCCCCAAAAAGTCCCGGGAAAAGGGGCCCAAAAGCCCCGGGAAAAGGGCCCCAAAAACTCTGGGGAAATGGCTCCAAAAATCCCAGGAAAATCTATGGGGAAAAGACCCCGAAATCCCGGGAAAGTGCCCCAAAAACCCCGGGAAAGAATCCCAAAAATCCCAGGAAAATCTATGGGAAAAAGACCCCAAAATCCTGGGAAAAGGGACCCAAAAAACCAGGAAAATATATGGGAAAAAAACCCCAAAAATCCCGGGAAAAGGGGCCCAAAAAATCCCAGGAAAAGGGTCCCAAAAATCCCAGGAAAGAGG
>NW_026626436.1:0-1106 GCF_030028575.1 Malurus melanocephalus
GCTGGAGGTGAGGGGGATCTTTCCACCTAACTCATCCACCTTTGCCAATAATTGTCATTTATTTATCCAGTAAGTATTGCTCAACATTGTCACTGTCACTACATCCACCACTATATATGGGAAGGAAATACATGGCATCACARTTCTGTRAGTGTGCCTGTGCCATCYCCAATTYRGTGGTCAGGGGGATCTTYTTYTGATGAAGGTTCAAGGTSTTCCTCGCCTCTGAATTTCTCAACTTTATCTTCAGAGCATGCACAGTCATGATGTTCCATGTTTTTTTCCTGGTCCTCAAGGTCTACTTGTTCCATTTTCTGGCCAATTGCACCTACACTTGCCATATTCTTATTAGTGCCTCCTACTGCTTCTTAATATAACATTTACTTGTCTACTTCTGACGTATAGTTGTCTATTTTTGAAATAATCCACCTCATGAATTTCCTTATTCAAGTATTAAGCAACAGGTTTAACCATATTTAGCTGGTACACTGTGTGAGAAGCTCTAGCTATATTTAGCTGATAATCTGCATGATGCTAATACACTGTATGAAAACTTATGACAATATATAAAAAGCTATTATAATGATAATATATGAGAAGATATTACATTGTTAAAGCTTTCAGTCAATAGGCCATATATGCATCTTGTAACTGTGACTCCAGCCATACAGGCATCCCAGCACATCTGGCTGTGCTACAGTGATGGTGTGCACAGGTGGGGCCTTTCAGGCACCGTGTCCCTGCTCAGGAGCTGTAGCTGGACACCTCAGCTCAGTTCCTCCAAACTCCAGGCCATCCCAGAGCCTCCAGGCTCTTGGCCTCTCTGGAGCAGAGCTGGACAGGCCTCCCTGCTCCTTTCTCTCTCTTTGATTGCCCACTCTGCATATGCCCAAGAGCAAACACACTTTCATATTCCTCTGACCCTTGCTCTTTTAATTCTTCTTTTATTCTCTGCCCAGAAGTTCCCCTCATTTCTGCCAGCTTTGGAAGCCCTTGTGGGCTTTGGGCCTGGCGAACACAGCCATGCAGAGGTGCAGGATCTTTGCACATCAGTTTGCCTTTGCTTTGCTTTTCTTTTCCCCTTGCCTTCCCCTTCCCTGGTGCAG
>NW_026626436.1:2044-3884 GCF_030028575.1 Malurus melanocephalus
CCCTGAGTGCTGCCCTTGCCAATAGTGAAATATCCAAAGAGACTCTAAGGAAAAAATTAATCCTGCAGAAAGTGGCTCCTGGCAGGGACACAGACTGTTCTTGTCGACAGGTAGGCACCGGGATTGACCTTCAGTCCACTCAAATGTCCCTGAAGGATTCCAGTGATGTTTCCCATAAAGAGGTGGGATTTCCATGTTATATATAAATTTATACATATATATATTATGTATATTATATATAAAAAAAACATATCCCTGTCAGTCGGTGGCCTGCTTGGGCAAAGCAGTCAGGGCTCCAGCCAGAGACCACTGGCCTGTGGGAATGATTCCTGGACACCTGGAATAACTAACACAGTTCTGGAGCTTGCTGTTCCAATCAACTCCAGGCCAAAGCTGGGCATGGGGAGCTGCTTCTCCCATGCCTGGGCAAGGGGAGGCAACACGTGGTGGTTTGGATTTGGCGTGGAAAGGAACAGAGCAGCTGAGCTGTCTGATGGATTGAGCTGAGCAGAGCTTTGTAGCGTGGGCTGAACAGAACTGCTGGTGCTTGGAGGCTGCTTTTAGAGATGGAGAGTCCTGAGGGACAGCTTTTGCAGTGCTTCACAAGAATGGGAGCATCTCCTCTCTGAACACCCAGCAGGCTGCTGGAGCAGAARGGGAGTGGCTGTCACGGCACTCAAGGAAAGTCCTGGAACGTGTGCTGGATCTGATTGCACCATCAGAAGAAAAGGCAGAGAGGGCAGAACTCAACACTGAGCCCAAGAGGGAACCTGAGCAGGTAAAATGGGCTTTTGTTGCCTCTGCAAAGCCTCAGGCTCCTCTGGAACACGACACATTTCCCCAGGCAGCACCTTGGAGTCCTTTGCTTGTTTTCTTCCCTCTCCCTCTCCCCGCTGTGGGCACACGCCTGGATTTTCTCTCTCCTGTGGCACCCATGGCCTTCACCAACACACCTTCCCTGCAGTGTTCCCCTCCTGGCCCCAGAGTCCCCAGACACACACTTGACTTTTTGGTTCCCAATCTCATTTTTCCCTTTTAAAATCCCAATATTCCTGTTTTTAATCCCGATTTTCCCCTTTCAAATACCAATTTTTTTGTTCCAAATCCAAATTTTCCCATTTAAAATCCCAATTTTTGGTTCCCAATCTAAATTTTCCCACTTAAAACCTCAATTTCCCCACTTTTTATGGGCACACACTCGACTTCCACAGCAAATGTTTAATGCCCCTGATGTTCTCTGGTGCAATTAAGGCTCTCTGAAGAGAGATCCCCTTGCCTTGACATTCAGAGCTCCGTTTTCTCCATGTGACCCTTTCTCCCATTCAATTTCCAGGTGGAACATCCACAAAGGAGCCAGGAGGGACGTTGCAAGCATCAGGACAGGGAGACTTTGCTTCCTGTGTGTGGCTTCTAAGCTCAAGTAGAAGAATTCTTCAGTGCTTTGAGTAAGCAGCAGCCCTTCTGCTGACACACAGCCCATGGAAAATGGGTCTGTGCCACTCTGGGAGCCTCTTCCTTCCCCTTCCACAGGAACAAAGTGTTTGGCAGGGCTGGAGTTGGAGGCTGTGGCTGCCCCAACAGCCAGTACCATGGGGCTTGGATGCTCCTGAAGTGTGGGCTTATCTGAGTTGGGCTTTGTGCCTCTTTCAGATGTCCCAGCTGGCCCAAGACCAACAGTACTGGCAAGATCACATGGAGAGCTGTGTAGAGACCAGCCAGGAGCTGTCCTGTTCCTCAGCAACTGCCAGCCATTACGTTGCAATAAAGAGTTTTTCTAGAAAGTATTAGACTTTATTTTTTACTGGCACAATGAGGCTCTTGAGAGCTGTTGTGTGATTTC